>NW_023503341.1:0-2500 GCF_014529535.1 Bradysia coprophila
GATTCCCCAGGTCCGTGCCAGTTCTGAATTAATTGTTTATTGATAATCGTTTTTGATGGAAACCGTTAAGCCCTCCACCATCATAGCAAGAAAGTTCCACATTTTGGCTATGAAATCTTCTATCCGGGGAACAGATCGATGCAGAACACCAACCCTATTTACCCAGAACGAGCACATTAACCGTTATAAATGTTTCCCAATCAAGCCCGACAATCTCAATCTTCAGAGCCAATCCTTATCCCCGAAGTTACGGATCTAATTTGCCGACTTCCCTTACCTACATTATTCTATCGACTAGAGACTCTTCACCTTGGAGACCGGCTGCGGATATCGGTACGGTCTGTTGAGAAGTTTGCGTGCCCCACCATAGATTTTCAAGGTCCAAGGAGAAAATACTGACACAACAGTAAATGTCATGCTCTTCCAAGCCATCCACCATATCTCTCTATAAAGACTTCCATGGTGGTACGTTTGTTTAGCAGAAAAGAAAACTCTTCCAGTATCTCTCGAGGCTTCTCTATGGTCGTTCCTGTTGCCAGGATGAGTGTAATAAGACCCATTTTTAATAAACAAACGTATACTCAACAGGTTACGGAATTGGAACCGTATTCCCTTTCGCTTTTATTGAATTATGTACAACAAAATTAAGTGTGTGTAACATAAATTAAACAGCTTTCGCATAAAGCTTAGGACCGACTAACTCGTGATCAACCACTGTTCACACGAAACCCTTCTCCACTTCAGTCCTCCAAGATCTCATTCGATTATTTGCTACTACACCAAGATCTGTGCCAATGGCGGCTTCATGCAGGCTCACGCCAAACACTTCTGCGCACACCATTGTACCCTCCTACTCACTAGAATTTCACAATGATGACCGAATGGCCAACAATTTTTATTCTAGCGATGATGTATAGGCATATGACTTGAGCGCCATCCATTTTAAGGGCTAGTTGCTTCGGCAGGTGAGTTGTTACACACTCCTTAGCGGATTACGACTTCCATGTCCACCGTCCTGCTGTTTTAAGCAACCAACGCCTTTCATGGTATCAATATGAGTCATTAATTTAGGCGCCGTAACATCATGTTTGGTTCATCCCACAGCGCCAGTTCTGCTTACCAAAAGTGGCCACTGGGCACAATATATCTAAACCCAATATCTTCAGATCAAGAAAGATGAGGTTCTTACCCATTTAAAGTTTGAGAATAGGTTGAGGTCGTTTCGGCCCCAAGGCCTCTAATCATTCGCTTTACCAGATAAGATTATATACAATATAATTCTTTGCGCCAGCTATCCTGAGGGAAACTTCGGAGGGAACCAGCTACTAGATGGTTCGATTGGTCTTTCGCCCTATACCCAATTCTGACAATCGATTTGCACGTCAGAACTGTTTCGATCCTCCACCAGAATTTCTCCTGGCTTCGATCTGATCAGGTATAGTTCACCATCTTTCGGGTCACAGCATGTATGCTCAAGGTACGCTCTTGAACAGAGGATTCAATTGCTTGGACCATGTTCGTATAGAACGCCCCGGGATGAAGAAATGAAATTTAATTCACTTGTAATCCCATAAAATAGTTATTTTAATTGCGCCCTTAGGTTTCAACAATATACCCAATGACTCGCACACATGTTAGACTTCTTGGTCCGTGTTTCAAGACGGGTCCTGAAGGTATCCCAAATCTATCGCATTGCTAATCAAATACATGCTATCACTGCACCCACGCACTGAAACAGCACATGAGCCGTGATACACATAAAATGTGGTTGCATGATTTTTAAAAACTATCTGCTGTTTACCAGGTCACCGCTATGGCATCAACCATATGACATAAAATGCCACAGATAGGAATGAACAAACCATACGGGCCATTTGATAAACCATCCATACGGATATACAAATAGATCGCAATGTTCTACACTGAGAAAAGTGCATACCACCGTTCGTTTCGAATGAAACTACTAGAAATAATGAATTTCTCATTTCGAATATTCGGGTTCATCAGGCTTAACCCCTAAGCGGTTTCACGTACTATTTAACTCTCTATTCAGAGTGCTTTTCAACTTTCCCTCACGGTACTTGTTCGCTATCGGTCTTGTGGTCATATTTAGCCTTAGATGGAGTTTACCACCAACTTAGTGCTGCACTATCAAGCAACACGACTCTTTGGAAAAGCCTTCTTATACTGATAATAGCTGCTACGGGCCTGGCACCCTCTATGGGTTTAATGGCCCCATTCAAGATGGACTTGAACATATTATCGTTGCATAAGATAATAGACTTTCCATACACTGCATCCTCTACCAGTCAGGACGACCGGAGAGCTTAGTGCTGGGCTTATCCTGTTTCGCTCGCCGCTACTAAAGGAATCTTAGTTAATTTCTTTTCCTTCCCTCATTAATATGCTTAAATTCAGGGAGTAATCTCACATGAGCTGAGGTCGCATTAGAAAAATTTATTCAAAATACATTTGTATTCATTTGACGATTTGCGATAAA
>NW_023503341.1:10000-12500 GCF_014529535.1 Bradysia coprophila
CTCAGACCAATTTTCGCCAAGGTCTCGCCAAACTTATCCAGGTTGTGCTGTAGACCAATGACAGTCATTGCAAGCAATAACCCATCATCCGAGTAGGCACTAGCATTGACTCTAACGTCAGCTATGTCAAAACCTACTTCATTGTTGAGAGCCCTCAAAGCTTTCTCATATGCAAGAGTGAAAAGTGGTCCACTGAGTGGATCACCCTGGTAGACACCTGCAAGTATACTAGCCAGTTCACACTTGCCTTCGAACTGCATTTCAGTTATTACATTATTATACATATCGGCTATATAGTCGACAAACCCCGGGGGGCAGCCAGCTTCCGTTATCGCATCAATGAGAGCCGAATGATACACAGAGTTGAATGCTTTGACTAAGTCAAGTATAGCAATGTGCAACTCCTTTCTCAATCGTTTAGCTTCTGCTATAATAGCAGTGAGCATACTCACATTGATACACACCCCATAGAGAGTCATAGTTACTCCCGCCGTTTACCCGCGCTTACTTGAATTTCTTCACTTTGACATTCAGAGCACTGGGCAGAAATCACATTGTGTCAACACCCGCTAGGGCCATCACAATGCTTTGTTTTAATTAGACAGTCGGATTCCCCAGGTCCGTGCCAGTTCTGAATTAATTGTTTATTGATAATCGTTTTTGATGGAAAGCCGTTAAGCCCTCCACCATCATAGCAAGAAAGTTCCACATTTTGGCTATGAAATCTTCTATCCGGGGAACAGATCGATGCAGAACACCAACCCTATTTACCCAGAACGAGCACATTAACCGTTATAAATGTTTCCCAATCAAGCCCGACAATCTCAATCTTCAGAGCCAATCCTTATCCCGAAGTTACGGATCTAATTTGCCGACTTCCCTTACCTACATTATTCTATCGACTAGAGACTCTTCACCTTGGAGACCGGCTGCGGATATCGGTACGGTCTGTTGAGAAGTTTGCGTGGCCCCACCATAGATTTTCAAGGTCCAAGGAGAAAATACTGACACAACAGTAAATGTCATGCTCTTCCAAGCCATCCACCATATCTCTCTATAAAAGACTTCCATGGTGGTACGTTTGTTTAGCAGAAAAGAAAACTCTTCCAGTATCTCTCGAAGGCTTCTCTATGGTCGTTCCTGTTGCCAGGATGAGTGTAATAAGACCCATTTTTAATAAACAAACGTATACTCAACAGGTTACGGAATTGGAACCGTATTCCCTTTCGCTTTTATTGAATTATGTACAACAAAATTAAGTGTGTGTAACATAAATTAAACAGCTTTCGCATAAAGCTTAGGACCGACTAACTCGTGATCAACCACTGTTCACACGAAACCCTTCTCCACTTCAGTCCTCCAAGATCTCATTCGATTATTTGCTACTACCACCAAGATCTGTGCCAATGGCGGCTTCATGCAGGCTCACGCCAAACACTTCTGCGCACACCATTGTACCCTCCTACTCACTAGAATTTCACAATGATGACCGAATGGCCAACAATTTTTATTCTAGCGATGATGTATAGGCATATGACTTGAGCGCCATCCATTTTAAGGGCTAGTTGCTTCGGCAGGTGAGTTGTTACACACTCCTTAGCGGATTACGACTTCCATGTCCACCGTCCTGCTGTTTTAAGCAACCAACGCCTTTCATGGTATCAATATGAGTCATTAATTTAGGCGCCGTAACATCATGTTTGGTTCATCCCACAGCGCCAGTTCTGCTTACCAAAAGTGGCCCACTGGGCACAATATATCTAAACCCCAATATCTTCAGATCAAGAAAGATGAGGTTCTTACCCATTTAAAGTTTGAGAATAGGTTGAGGTCGTTTCGGCCCCAAGGCCTCTAATCATTCGCTTTACCAGATAAGATTATATACAATATAATTCTTTGCGCCAGCTATCCTGAGGGAAACTTCGGAGGGAACCAGCTACTAGATGGTTCGATTGGTCTTTCGCCCCTATACCCAATTCTGACAATCGATTTGCACGTCAGAACTGTTTCGATCCTCCACCAGAATTTCTCCTGGCTTCGATCTGATCAGGTATAGTTCACCATCTTTCGGGTCACAGCATGTATGCTCAAGGTACGCTCTTGAACAGAGGATTCAATTGCTTGGACCATGTTCGTATAGAACGCCCCGGGATGAAGAAATGAAATTTAATTCACTTGTAATCCCATAAAATAGTTATTTTAATTGCGCCCTTAGGTTTCAACAATATACCCAATGACTCGCACACATGTTAGACTTCTTGGTCCGTGTTTCAAGACGGGTCCTGAAGGTATCCCAAATCTATCGCATTGCTAATCAAATACATGCTATCACTGCACCCACGCACTGAAACAGCACATGAGCCGTGATACACATAAAATGTGGTTGCATGATTTTTAAAAACTATCTGCTGTTTACCAGGTCACCGCTATGGCATCAACCATATGACATAAAATGCCACAGATAGGAATGAACAAACCATACGGGCCATTTGATAAACCA
>NW_023503342.1:0-2500 GCF_014529535.1 Bradysia coprophila
GGTGGAGTCATACTGTTTGTTTGTCTAAAATCAAATAGACACTTAGCTTCTTAAATGGACAAATTGTGTCTAACAATATGAGATTGAGCAATAACAGGTCTGTGATGCCTTAGATGTCCTGGGCTGCACGCGCGCTACAATGAAGGTATCAACGTGTATTTCCTAGGCCGAGAGGTCCGGGTAAACCGCTGAACCACCTTCTTGCTTGGGATTGTGAACTGAAACTGTTCACATGAACCTGGAATTCCCAGTAAGTGCGAGTCATTAACTCGCATTGATTACGTCCCTGCCCTTTGTACACACCGCCCGTCGCTACTACCGATTGAATTGTTTAGTGAGGTCTCCGGACGTGATCGCTGCGACGCCTCGTTGTGTTGCAGTTGCTTCACAGAAGTTGACCGAACTTGGTTATTTAGAGGAAGTAAAAGTCGTAACAAGGTTTCCGTAGGTGAACCTGCGGAAGGATCATTATTGATTTGAAAACAAACAATAACACAAAAACTATGAATGGTGTAACAGCTATTCGTTTTTGTGGAATACGTGCTGTATAGTACGTAATTTAGCGCATAGTTATGTGCAAACTGTTGAACGCATTGTTTCTTATTAAGTAAAATTAGTAAGGAATGGAAGCACTTTGGGTACTTACTTTAAGTATAAACGACGAACCTTGTCGTGATATTCGCCCAAAACAAATATGAAATCATTGTGTTTACAAACCCTCTGTCGTATTTTACGTCCTTAGCTGGGCGTAAATGCGCTTTATGTTAACAATAAATTTGTAAAAAAATTTAATTCAACCCTAAGCGGGGATCACTTGGTTTGTGGGTCGATGAAGAACGCCAGCAAACTGCGTGTTGACATGTGAACTGCAGGACACATGAACATTGACATTTTGAACGCATATTGCGGTCCATACTGATTTGTTTCTTTTATTAGAAGCTGTATGGACCACACATGGTTGAGGGTCGTTAGATTACTTAATAAAAATTGCATTTTTATTACGATTGGATGCTTTTGGCAATCTTTTTTTGGGCCCGTTATAACGGCCTAAATCGCATTGGTAAATCATCTGGAAATATCAATATATTTTGATACACCAAAATACAATCATTTTATTCGATTGAACGGCGTTTAAATTTAACACTTTATCGCAAATCGGTCAAATGAATACAAATGTATTTTGAATAAATTTTTCTAATGCGACCATCAGCTCATGTGAGATTACTCCCTGAATTTAAGCATATTAATGAGGGAAGGAAAAGAAAATTAACTAAGATTCCTTTAGTAGCGGCGAGCGAAACAGGATAAGCCCAGCACTAAGCTCTCCGGTCGTCCTGACTGGTAAGATGCAGTGTATGGAAAGATCTATTATCTTATGCAACGATAATATGTTCAAGTCCATCTTGAATGGGGCCATTAAACCCATAGAGGGTGCCAGGCCCGTAGCAGCTATTATCAGGTATAAGAAGGCCTTTTCCAAAGAGTCGTGTTGCTTGATAGTGCAGCACTAAGTTGGTGGTAAACTCCATCTAAGGCTAAATATGACCACAAGACCGATAGCGAACAAGTACCGTGAGGGAAAGTTGAAAAAGCACTCTGAATAGAGAGTTAAATAGTACGTGAAACCGCTTAGGGGTTAAGCCTGATGAACCCGAATATTCGAAATGAGAAATTCATTATTTTCTAGTATTTCATTCGAAACGAACGGTGGTATGCACTTTTCTCAGTGTAGAACATTGCGATCTATTTGTATATCCGTATGGATGGTTTATCAAATGGCCCGTATGGTTTGTTCATTCCTATCTGTGGCATTTTATGTCATATGGTTGATGCCATAGCAGGTGACCTGGTAAACAGCAGATAGTTTTTAAAAATCATGCAACCACATTTTATGTGTATCACGGCTCATGTGCTGTTTCAGTGCGTGGTGCAGTGATAGCATGTATTTGATTAGCAATGCGATAGATTTGGGATACCTTCAGGACCCGTCTTGAAAACACGGACCAAGAAGTCTAACATGTGTGCGAGTCATTGGGTATATTGTTGAAACCTAAGGGCGCAATTAAAATAACTATTTTATGGGATTACAAGTGAATTAAATTTCATTTCTTCATCCCGGGGCGTTCTATACGAACATGGTCCAAGCAATTGAATCCTCTGTTCAAGAGCGTACCTTGAGCATACATGCTGTGACCCGAAAAGATGTGAAACTATACCTGATCAGATCGAAGCCCAAGGAGAAATTCTGGTGGAGGATCGAAACAGTTCTGACGTGCAAATCGATTGTCAGAATTGGTATAGGGCGAAAGACCAATCGAACCATCTAGTAGCTGTTCCCTCCGAAGTTTCCCTCAGGATAGCTGGCGCAAAGATTATATTGTATATAATCTTATCTGTAAAGCGAATGATTAGAGCCTTGGGCCGAAACGACCTCAACCTATTCTCAAACTTTAAATGGGTAAGAACCTCATCTTTCTTGATCTGAAGATATTGGGTTTAG
>NW_023503342.1:5000-8393 GCF_014529535.1 Bradysia coprophila
ATTGCGATGCTGGTGCCCGAAATCAATTGTAAACGACTTTGGTAACAGGCAGGGTGTTGTAAATGGTAGAGCAGCTGCCATACTGCGATCCACTGAAACTTATCCCTCGCTTGCCGATTTGTTCAACATATACATTGTATACAAATTACTGTGTTTGGACACCGTAGTGGTGTAGTGTAGTGCAGTGTTGTGTTGTACAATAATAATGTACGACAACACAAGCGCTGCACCACCGCTACGTGTGTACGGACAGTAGTTAGTATAAATGTTATGTTGGATGTATGTTCGATGGAATGTATTTTTTTGCATTCCATTGGATGTACAATAATAATGTAATTTTTTTGGAATAGTAGCTACAGTTGTGTTGTTGCGTTGGATGTGGGGTGTGTGTGTGTTGTGTGTTGTGCAACGGAGAAGAAGAAGAGAAGAAGCAGTGCTGTAGCTTGTGTGTTGTGTGGAGTGTTTAAAGGAGAGCGCGCATTCAATATAAGCAGCATATGAGACAAACACATTATCATTTTCTAAGTGCTTGCTACTCCGTCAGGAGAAATGTTGTGGTCGTTGCTGCTGTTAAAGCAATATGAATGTGCTGCGGCGCGCATTCATACAATAACTTATATTTTTTCAAATTTCTCACAGAAATATAAGTCCGTCGTCGCACACTTGCCATAATAAATTATAATAAACTCTATATAAAACACATTTATTTTCCAAGTTCTCGATGTTTGTCGTTGTTGTCGCTTGCTACAGCGTCCGTAACATTGCTTGTGCTAAAGCATATGAATGCGCTTCGGGCCCATTCATGCAATAATATACAATTCTTGGTGTAAGGTGCCGAACGAACGGAATACCGAAATATTATATGTGTGTAGCCGGAGCCACACCGCTACACCGCACGTAATAATAAATAAATGAAAACGGATAGCCGTAGCACATTAAATAGTAGACAAACGAATGCAGACACCATACACAATAAATGTCGACAACATTTCACTCACTGAACATTTATACGCTCGGAATCAATAATCTAGCAATCTAATGCACACAAAACGTGTGTGGAAATACCGAAAATAATTTCGGTTTTGTTGCTTCTGTGCACAGACCTGTTTAACAAAATTATTATATTTGTGTAGCCGGAGCCACACCGCTATATACGCACTGTAATAATAAATAAATGGAACGGATAGCCATAGCACATTAACTAATCGAAGCAAACGACAAGTGCGACCAACGAAAATTTGATTGGACACATGTTCATTGAACATTTTCGTTCGAAGTCAATAATCTAGCATCATAATGGCACAAAAGTTACATTATACAGCAAGTAACATACACATACCCAGCTTACTAGCAAACAAAATACAACTAAAAATCCATTCATTACACATTGCCAAATCCGAATACATTAACACTCATCACATATCACTATTCATATTAACAATGGTTAGCACCCGACCTGCCACCATAGCTACCATCTCATCGACCAATTTATATAACGGTGTTAGACGTTCGACGAAAAACGTGTATAGTGCCCAATAAAATGTCAGCCACTTATACACGTCTGTTGTTCCTATCCCCGGGAGGCACTCATATATAAGAGGGGAGTGTAGTCCGTGAAACGAATTATAGCACAAAAGAGAATCGTTTGAACTATAACAGTATAGTTCGCACGGGGCTATAACGGTTTGCTCTTATTGGTAGAGCTGGGCTATAGTATGTGCGGGCGCTCATTGTCGTTTGTGGTTTACACTTGAAATGAGTAATAACTCCTGTGTGGCAATGAAAACCGTTTATACGGTCACTGTATCGGTTAAACAAGCTCTCGTTAATATTGCCAAATGAAATGAACTAAATTGTAATAGTGAATGTTTTGCTTAAGAGAACAGTGTTTGAATTGCTAAACGATATTCGTATGTTAGTAAAAGACGTAAGAAAATGATTGGATTGTGTTGATAATATATGGTGCACATATGGTGCTCTAGCTAGCACAGCAATGTGGACCTATATTATAAATCAATGATTTATTTATAAAATATTGGTAGCTGGTGTATGAGTAACATTCATATCCAGTTTATATAAAAATAAAATCAAAATTCTGGTTGATACCTGGCCAGTATTTATATCTTGTCTCAAAAGATTAAGCCATGCATGTCTAAGTACAAACGAAAACTAAAAGTGAAACCGGCAAAAGGCTCATTATATCATTTTATGGTTCTTAGATCGTATCCACAATTACTTGCGATAACTGTGTAATTCTAGAGCTTAATACATGCATTTAAAACGAGAAACCGGTAAAATGGTTCTCTGCTTTTATTAGATTTAAACCAATGGGGAGCGTTTCGGGGCGTTCTTACATTTAAACTGGTTGAACTCTGGATAATTTGTTGATCGCATGGTCTCGTACCGGCGGACGGATCTTTCAAATGTCTGCCCTATCAACTATTGAAGGTAATGTCTTGGATTACCTTGGTTGCAACGGGTAACGGGGAATCAGGGTTCGATTCCGGAGAGGGAGCCTGAGAAACGGCTACCACATCTAAGGAAGGCAGCAGGCGCGTAAATTACCCACTCCCAGCACGGGGAGGTAGTGACGAAAAATAACAATACAAGACTCACATCCGAGGCCTTGTAATTGGAATGAGTACACTTTAAATCCTTTAACAAGGATCAATTGGAGGGCAAGTCTGGTGCCAGCAGCCGCGGTAATTCCAGCTCCAATAGCGTATATTAAAGTTGTTGCGGTTAAAACGTTCGTAGTTGAACTTGTGTTCCGCACGGGCAGTACCAAACAACTGGTAAAACAGTAGTGGTACCTTGTCTTACTTCCTGTCCTCGGATTAGGAAATGTGCGTGGACGTATTATCGGCGTGTTCGCTCTAGTAGCGTTCACATCAGCCCATCGCAGTGCTCTTAAACAAGTGTTGCTGTGGGCCGATACAAATTACTTTGAACAAATTAGAGTGCTTAAAGCAGGCTTGTAATGCCTGAATATTTTGTGCATGGAATAATGAAATAGGACATCTGTTCTACTTTCATTGGTTTTTTAGACCAAGATGTAATGATTAATGGAAGCAGTTGGGGCATTAGTATTACAACGCGAGAGGTGAAATTCTTAGACCGTTGTAAGACTAACTAAAGCGAAAGCATTTGCCAAAGATGTTTTCATTTAATCAAGAACGAAAGTTAGAGGTTCGAAGGCGATCAGATACCGCCCTAGTTCTAACCATAAACGATGCCAGCTAGCAATTGGATGTAGCTACTTCTATGGCTCATTCAGTCGCTTCTCGGGAAACCAAAGCTTTTGGGCTCCGGGGGAAGTATGGTTGCAAAGCTGAAACTTAAAGGAATTGACGGAAGGGCACCACAGGAGTGGAGCCTGCGGCTTAATTTGAC
>NW_023503343.1:0-55708 GCF_014529535.1 Bradysia coprophila
TGATATATTACTAAAAATACTGTATTTCGGACTCAAAATGTTGGTATCTCACTAAAAAACACCGTATCTCGACTGGAAAGTGTTGGTATCTCACTAAAAAAGCACCGTGTCTCGACTGGAAGGTGTTGGTATCTCAATAAAAAATACCGTAGCTCTACTGAAAAGTGTTGCTATATCACTAAAAAATACCGTATATCGTTTGGAAAGTGTTGATATATCATTGAAAATACCGTATCTCGACTGGAAAGTGTTGATATATCACTAATAATACCGTATCTCGACTGGAAAGTGTCGATATATCACTAAAAATACCGTATCTCGGGCACAAAATGTTGGAATCTTTCTAAAAAAGACCGTATCCCGACTAGAAAATGTTGGTACCTCTCTAAAAATACCGTATCTCAGACACAAAGTATTGGTATCTCACTAAAAAACACCGTATTTAGACTGTAAAGTGTTGATATATCACTAATAATACCGTATCTCGACTGGAAAGTGCTGATATATTACTAAAAATACTGTATCTCGGACTCAAAATGTTGGTATCTCACTAAAAAACACCGTATCTCGACTGGAAAGTGTTGGTATCTCAATAAAAATACAGTATCTCGACTGAAAAGTGGTGCTATATCACTAAAAATACCGTATATTGTTTGGAAAGTGTTGATATATCATTGAAAATACCGTATCTCGACTGGAAAGTGTTGATATATCCATAATAATACCGTATCTCGACTGGAAAGTGTCGATATATCACTAAAAGTACCGTATCTCAGGCACAAAATGTTGTAACCTTCCTAAAAAACACCGTATCTCTAAAAATACCGTATCTCAACTGGAAAATGTTGGTATCTCACTAAAAAAACACCGTATCTCGACTGGAAGGTGTTGGTATCTCAATAAAAATACAGTATCTCGACTGAAAAGTGGTGCTATATCACTAAAAATACCGCATATCGTTTGGAAAGTGTTGATATATCATTGAAAATACCGTATCTCGACTGAAAAGTGTTGATACATCACTAAAAATACCGTATCTCGACTGGAAAGTGTTGATATATCACTAATAATACCGTATCTCGACTGGAAAGTGTTGATATAACACTAAAAATACCGTATCTCTGGCACAAAATGTTGGAATCTTCCTAAAAAACATCGTATCCCGACTAGAAAATGTTGACCCTCTCTAAAAATACCGTATCTCAGACACAAAGTGTTGGTATCTCACTAAAAAACACCGTATCTCGACTGGAAAGTGTTGGTATCTCAATAAAAATACCGTATCTCCACTGGAAAGTGTTGATATATCACTAAAAATACCGTATCTCGTACACAAAATGTTGGAATCTTCCTAAAATACACCGTCTCCCGACTAGAAAATGTTGGTACCTCTCTAAAAATACTGTATCTCAGACACAAAGTGTTAGTATCTCACTCGACTGGAAAGTGTTGGTATCTCACTAAAAATATCGTGTCTCCACTGGAAAGTATTGATATTTCACTAAAAATAACGTATCTCACACACAAAGTGTTGCTATCTCACTAAAAAACACCGTATCTCGACTAGAAAGTGTGGATAAATCACTAAAAATATCGTGTCTCCACTGGAAAGTGTTGATTTTTCACTAAAATAAAACACTGTATCTCGCTTAAAAAGTGTTAATATCTCACTGAAAACTAGACCCAACCTCTTGGGTGGGTCAGGTCGACTGACTAAATTGTTCAATAATTCTAGTCTTAGTTTTCTAACCATTTTTAAATGAGTTGGTGTTTTTAAGATTACAAAATTATAGTCACATGAAAAAGCGATGGCTCTTTTATTTAGAAAACAGCAGTCATCACATGCTTCATTTTACTCAAATTTATTTAATTTTCTGAAAAAAAAAAAACGAAAAGAGCTGTGAGTTTCGTGTATGTGCATACATACCGCTGACAATCTTGTAGCGCAAAAAAACACCGGTTCTAAATTATTGAACTTATGCAAATTGAAGGCCCATTCAGTCTACTGAGAACCGCTGAAAAGGTGGCGTATTTCTTGCCTACCTCTTGAAGAAATAAAACTCATGTGAGTTACCGCCCTCGCTTCGCTCTGGACGCAAAGTTCACACTCGTTCAAATATTCTCTTTCATGAGCCTTTTTAGGAACGAAACATTCTTTTATGAATACAATTTTACGCAAAAATTTTCGTATATCCCAGATTACTTGTCCAATTAAATTCCAATGTTCGAAATTAACCACATTAACTACGCTACTGGTCGAAAACACTTAACAATCCTTGAGTAAGTATTAAAACTTAACTTCAAAACTCACTTCTCTGAACTAAGACCGAATGAAATTATAACAAAATATTTTGACATCTGCGATTTTTGAAGCCTCTGAGAATTACTGGAGTTACAGTGTTATCAAGCAAGCGAGCAAAAACTCTTTTGGTAAGAACTTCTAGATTGTTAGACCAGAAATTTAGAATTTCACTACTCAACAAATAAAAAAAAAAATCTGGAAATTCGTTGCAAAAAATTCGTGGTAACAAGTTGTGTTTAGAATTACTCCAAACTCACTACTCCAATATTATCTATCTACGAACTAGGGATAAGCGGGTTGATCCGAAGATTTGTGTAACCCGCAAACCCGACCCGGCCCATAGGGTTTTGGGCGGACGAGTTTGTGAGTACTTCGGGTTGGTTTTGAGTCGGGCTTCAAAAAATGAATTTCGGGTTGGGCCGGGTGTTCGAAATCAAAGCCCGAATTAGCCCGACGTATTTGAAATGACTATATAAGTGACTAGTTCAGATCGGGTTAGTTCACTTAATGTAATAAAAAATAATTGTTTTATTCAGTCATCGACTCGATTGTCATCCGTTCAATTCTTTGTCATACTCGAGTATAAAAAATGTAAAAAAATGAAAGTTTAAGATACTGACAGAAAGTGGCCATTGTCTCTGAATTTTTCAATCTTAGTTTGCATGTCGAAATCCGTCGAATTCCAGTCTTCAGGCGGAAAAATAAATCAAATTACGCTTATCGCTTGGCAAATATTGGTATTGCCTTACCGAAGTCCTGAGATCACGCGCCAAACATTAGCAGTTTGTTTTCAATGACAGTCGACAGTCAAAACTTACTGGTCATTTAGAAAGCGACGTATGGGCGAATCAAAATTGTATCAAAATTGACATTAGAACAAAAGCATTTTGACACTGTGCGTCGCCAATACATCGCTCTCTAAATGGCCAATTAAACTGTCATTTTTTAGCCTTTTATACTCGAGTGTAAAAAATAAACTTGGGTAGGGAATACGCCATTAGTTCACTAAAAATGTAAATATTTACAATTGACAGTTGGATGCTTAATTTCCTCTTACTCCGTTTAACTAAACCACACCTCTTTTTTATTGTTTAAAACGTAAACGGAGCGTAAACGGCGTAAGAGGAAATCAAGCATTAAGCTGAAGTCTTATAATAAATGTGAAACACTAAGCGTTAAAATACCCGATATGCGGTATTTTTTGAAATAGAATGCGCACTTACGGCGTGAATATAAGGTAAAAGCAAAATAAAATGAAATTCAATTGTCAAAAACCCGACTCGATCATTTAATTTTGCTTTCATTTTATCTGAAAGTTTAAAGTTAGGTGTTTTTCTTCCAATGTTTGTCGACACTAAAAATTTATTGAGGTTTGATTTGTTTTTATCAGAGAGATGATAATATGACGGCTGGTCATCTCTCTGGTTTTTGTTTGATTCATTGGTCTTGTCCAGTACATTAAGATTCAAACTGCAAACATTTATTTTTCGATACTGTGACGAAAGTCTGCTGATTTTTATTGGAAAATTAAAATTCTCTACCTAGGTATCGAACTTGAATTCAGCGACAATTTAGCTGAATCAGTCGTTAACAGTTTAAAATTTTGAAATACGTTACGATGCTAGCTGCAAGATAATTTGTTAATCCAGTGGGGTATCCCTCGCCTACGCCATTATGTAATAAATCTATTCTCCAACTACAATTGTGACTTCTGGCTCCAAAATGCTCCGTACATGTGGTCAAGAAACACAGAGTTACGCATGTCGAACATCAACAAATTTGGACGTTTGAAAAATATCAGAAAATGTGAGCGTGGCAAATGGCTTGACTACTACACTTCCTAGGCTTATCTCAAATCTTAATAAAATTGTAAGCTTTAACCGTGGCTCAACGCTTTCCCGTTAAATATATTCTTCGTTTTCATCATCATTGAATCAAATCATCAAATCATTGAAATAGGAACAAACTGAAACCTGATTTGACCTGAACGAGATTTGCTAGATTTTGACCTGACCTGATTTTAGTTGAGCCTGAAAATATAAAACACTGACCGGACATCACTTCTACCTGACCTGAATTGACCTGTTTCGCAAATTATTTTAACAATATATTGAGAAATAAGTTACAAATGAGCATGAAACCACGTAACGAAAAACACGATTTTAGAACTCCGCGGCAACGGAAACAATCAAAAAATATGCAAATGAACCAGGTCAATCCGGGTTATTTCACCTTAAGTCTGAAACAGATCAGGTCAGATCAGGTTAAATTGGAAATATATCAGGTCAGGTCGGGTCAAACGAAAATCAGGTCAGATCAGGTTTTGATTTTCAGGTTCAAATCCACTGACAGAAATATTTTCCTATTGGATTTTTTACATAAACTACAGAGTTTCATCGAACACTTTCCTATGTTTTCTAATACTTTGTCTAAATCTTTTGCCGATCCCAATATGCATCCCAATTTGCCGTAGAGATCTTCGCATCATCGATAAAATACAACAGTCCATTGAATTTTTATCATTTTTGTATTCATGTTTAGATCTCCAATGAATTTAAACATTGACGAATGTTCAGCGAAAAGGTCTTCCAAAAGTACTTTACGCAAAAACAATGCAGTGCACATGATCAAATTTGGACGATTTAAATACTTGCCTAACATAAATTTCATGAAAATGGCTCCAAGAAATAACATTGCCTTTTGTTTTCAATTTGTTGATTTTAATAGCACTTTCCTTATTCGAAGTTCAAGAAAATTATCAATCGAAGCATCCAGTAAAAGATTTGTTGAATCGAATTAATGAAACAATTTCGGAAATATTAAGAGCTCTCTGGTACTGGTTTAAATGTATAGTAGGCAAAAACAAAAAAATCTAACAAGACAATGAAAACCGATTGACGTTTGTTGGTTGCGGATGTGTATGCGTACGAGCACGGCAGAGTAAAATAAACCAGACAGGAGCGGTTCATTTTCGAAACGTCAAATAAGGGGCCTAATACACGGGATTAAAATGAACTCAAATGAACACTGACATAAATTGAAAAATTTTATTCGCAAAATATCAAGGGCTACTAGATTATTCAGGTCCCTAGTCAAACAAGCGCTCCTGCCTGGTTAACTTTACTCTGTCGTGGTACGAGCAATGTATTTTTGGAATGACAAATTTTCAGGATTGAATTATGAATAAAAAGTTGTGACAAATTAGTGGAAAATAATTAATTTAGATAGTTTGCCTACTGCATTATCAAATTAATTTAAGTTTTCTTTAAAAAAAGCAAGAACCGAATGAGTTATGTACGAAAACAAATCACTCAAACACAAAGTAAAGTTTACGATTTTACGGCCAAATTAGGGCTTATTATATAAGAACACATCTGAAACCTACACATTTTATAAGACTTTAAAACAATTTTAACACAAAACTCGAAGATGTTTCATTCCTTGTTACACAAAATGAAAGAAATGTTAAAATCGAAAAGCACTCGACAAAACCAACAAATCAACAAAACAAAAAAATGGACGTCAATTACGTAGCAGTCGCTGTTTCTCCAAGCACTTGCGTTCCACACATTCCACATGACATTTGGTAACTGTGTTAAATAAATTAACTACGATCATGGGACTTTTTGTATGTTACAAATAGTAATTTCATTTAGATACCAACATTGTTCATTAGCGCAATTCTCGTGAGGATATATGCAGAAAATTAGGTATATCTTGAACCAAAATGTTGGTGGCATGTTCTTTTGTAGCATTTTCGTGCATGGCATTTTTTTAAAACAAAATAATATTTTAAACATTGGAAATGATCTAGAAACAGTTTTTAAATTATAAATAAAGATGAATCTTTATAAGGTAAAAGCAAAATAAAATGATCGAGTCTGGTTTTTGACAATTGAATTTCATTTTATTCAAGGCTGTATACTTTGGGGTTTTGTATGAAATCGGCCATTTTATCATCAACAGTGGTGTGTAACCCGCGTATCTGTATCTGCGTGACCTCCCCAAAGTATACAGCCTTGATTTTATTAAGACAAAAAAATAAAGCATTATGAAAAATCTGCCAAGTACAACCAAATCAAGCGTCGTTCCGGTCGTTCCTAAAGTGAGAAAAATTGTATGCGGTCATCGACGGCAAAGGTGTTTTCTTATGGTATCACTAGGCCCCACCTTTTGGGCGGGTCAGGTCCCTTGACTGTCAATTTTATTCTTATTATTATTTTTAATCAATTTCATTTTATTTTCCGTTGTTAAACTTCCGAAACATCACAAATAACTGATATGAAAACCTTCGCTTGAGTTCAAATTCTTCAAGTATTTTTCATACCTAGAGCCCGAAAAGAGCGACTTCGTCGCACTTTTTCTACGTCGAATATGAAAAATACTATTCGTACCACGGACTAAAAGTCTTTTTTAGCGTATTCGTACTTCTCACACGCTAAAAAATACTTTTAGTCCTAGGTACGAAATGTACTGTGTTCTCAATTTTCTTGTAAATTTGCGGGAAGATTTTTAATCTACCATAAATCATAAATTAAATACAAGGCCTCGCTCCGCTCTGGCCGCAAAGTTCCCACTCGTATGAGTTGTCTATTATTCTCTTTCATAGTCTTATTGTTACCGCTAATCAGAAGTAAATGATGCGAATGTAGAACGATTAGAGGACTCTTTCACCTTAGTACAATATGAAAAAGTACGATAGATGTTCTTATCTTACTTTTATGTACAAAAAGGAAGTCCTCCGGACCGGAGGCTCCGGTACTTACTACATTAAAAAAACCATCAATCATGCATAAAATACCACGACTCGTGCGAATTACGGCGCTCGCTTCGCTCGTGGGAGTTTTGAGGTTTTCTGTTTGATTGTTTTTTAATGTCATTCCATACATTTGAATAGCGATTCAGAAATTAGTGCCATAGCGTGAAATCTGCTACTTTTGCCCGTGATTGCTGACTATCACAGTTATAGCCAACGAATTTATACCGGGTACCGAACACAAATATCTACGTTTTTAAAATAATAAGCGCGGCCTTCATACATTCTTAGTCAGAGTGTGGATAGCTAAAAGTGTGGATAACCAAAACAGGCAAACTAAACTACCGTTGCCGATATATCTCCCATTCGTGATAGCTGACTATCATGCGTGATAGCTGACTATCATTCGTGATAGCTGACTATCATTCGTGATAGCTGACTATCATTCGTGATAGCCAACTATCATGTGTGATAGCTGACTATCATTCGTGATAGCCAACTATCATGTGTGATAATTGGATATAACTAACCGACAAATTATCAAATTTCATCAAAGTAATCTTTTTCGGTTGATTGAATTCCCAACAGTGTAAAACACTGTTTTTCTGGAATAACTTCCAGATCCTTAATCCCACATAGTCCATCTTCGAACTTAACCTCAAGAATTTAATTCTGCGTCGATTAAAAAAATAAAATTGATAATTGGTTGGTTTACAAGCAAAAATAATATTGGGACAAACAATTCCGTTTTTCATAACATTTCATACAAACATTCTAGAGTATTTTCCGGCATAAGACCCTGACTTACAGTCAAGAGAATAATAAAATAATAATAAAAACAAAGGATTTTTGACACCAAATACCGGTATCAACAAAATCCGCTACCAATTTCTGTAAAATACCGGTAACAATCAAAAATGTGCTTCGGATACATTTTTCTAAGTTCTCACTGAGCGTGGAAACTGCCTGGTATCTTAATTTGCGTATCTCTATGAAAAATTTCTAGGAGTATTTTAAACAGACAGTGTTTTAGCGCTAATTCGTTTGAAGACTTTCTCATCAATTGAGTGCGTTTTATGTGGTAAAGATAATGCTAAAGCGCTA
The DNA here is from genome assembly GCF_014529535.1 of Bradysia coprophila. Classification (NCBI taxonomy): domain Eukaryota; kingdom Metazoa; phylum Arthropoda; class Insecta; order Diptera; family Sciaridae; genus Bradysia; species Bradysia coprophila. Next base: position 8,163 of record NW_023503343.1, read on the forward strand.
AATGTCAAACAATTGATCTAAGCAGTCGTATCAGTCGTGTTGTTTTCCTTGTGTAGACGCACAAAATAAATTTACAAAAAATTGAATTTGCAACTGTGCGAGGTAAGTTTCTTTTATTTGTAAGAATTAATGCGATAACAGATTTTAAAGATTTTTAAGAAGATGTCTGACACAAATTCGATTCCCGAAATTGGAAATATTCCCGAGGAAAAGTCGGTGATAATATCGAGCGAGCAGCATGGCGACGGAAATATTGTGCAGCACACTGCAATGATTCAAGACGAGGCGTCTGTAAGTATCATCTATATTATTCTGTTGTTTGTCTACCCGCTCATCAGATTACTCGGGAAAGTTAAAAAATGAACAGTGCAATTGACTGAATCGTATAGTTTCTGTTCTTATTATTTCAATCTAATGTTCAATTTCCGTAAAGATGTAGATTCTGTGCACATATAGTACAAACGTTACACGTGTACTAGCTTATCCGTAAAGTAAATAAACAACTCTAAAAAACTCGGGATCTGATTTACATTATTCATTGGAAACTTAATATTCTCTTAAAAGCGCTAGGCAATGTATTGTAAGACCTGTCCGACTGCGATAATTTCACATTCGGTTGACGTTTTTAGTCAACCTAAAACAGTGCTCATTGCTAAGAATTTAAGTTTCTGTTTTACTCAGTCACCTGAGGTAATTGAATGTGAAGAACGTTTGTGGTTGAAAATATTAACGCATTCAATGACCGAGCTAAATTAAGTTCTTCAGAATATTGTAAATGACTTGACAACAGTTATCCATTGTATTGGGTAGTTTTATTTATCGATATCATCAAAGGAATTTTGTCAGTCTCGTTGCACATTGTTTGAAAAAGATTTTCTCATTTATGTTTTCAATTCTCTGAGGAAAACATGTTTCTAAATTTTCGACAGCGACTTAAAAACATGACTCATTTTTTCATGTATTTCCGATTTATGTAACATGTGAAGCAAATATCGTCAAACCTTTAAAATCTATTCAAACTCAAATTTAACTTCCTTTTTCTGTATTTTACAACTCACCTTACGGCATTTAACTTTGATTTTATAATTTTTTTTTTTAATTACTCGCGAAACGATTCGTTTCACAAAATGAAAAAATGGTCGCCTGTCAAATGATCCGATCAGGTTGACACAGTCAAATTTAGTGATAATTCACAGCACACAGACTACAGCTATGATGAGTGAGAAGGAAATATAATTCAGTTTACTAATTTTAACTTGCCTTGCGATGAGATAATGAGATGTCACGCAATGCAAGTTACAATTTATTGGTCTTGATCACAACAGTCCATTGACATGAAACCTTACTCACTTGTTATAAAGGAGCAAGTGGTTTCACTCTTCACTGGTTTATGCTGCGATTCGCAACGTCATCCCTCAGAAAAATTACGCAAGCTCTGCATTTTCAAATAGTTATTTGTGACATCGAGTGCAAAGTACTTTATTAGGCTCCAGATGTGTAATACGCATCGTGAGCCTAATAAAGTACTTTGCACCGAGATTCATACAACGTTTTATGCAACAGAGGCATCTAAAGTTTACAAACTTCACACATTAGCATGCTGAGTTGCAAATAGTATATTTCGTCCCTGCGCCTGCGTCCCTACGCTAAAAAAGACTTTTAGTCCGTGGTACGAATAATATTTATCATATCCGAAGAAGAGGGTTCTAGGTATGAAAAAGGCATTTTTGGTCGACACAACCACGAAAAAATTGTCTTTGTTCAGTGCCTTATGTTTTCATTTTTCGTCGGTGATTGAAATGGAAGAGTTCATTTACAAACGTATTTGGTGCAAAACATACCAAGTGGGAGTCTACCAATGGGAGAAAATTGTATCCGTACAGAACTATATGCACGCAGAAAATTTTAAATTAGTTTTTCTTATATGTTATGGTCATTGTTTACACAAGGTGTAAATTATGATCACAAATTGTTACATTTCTGTCACAAAATACGTGGATTTACCCATTTCTTGAGTAACATTGCTACGACGTGGATTTTGATGACATGAGTGAAGTCCGATAAGATTGCAAATAGCTTTCAATTCACTCCATAAGTGCGATTTAGAATTAAAATTTGAAGAGAAAGAGTGGCCGAAAAATAAATTTCAACGCTTCCTTGTATGAGAATCGAATGATTTAACGCTGTGTTAAAAAGGCCTTCTCACGTTATTTTTTGAATTGTCCGCGCACTTACGGCGTCAATTAAGTCTACTCTTATTTAAGATTATCATATTCGCTCTATTTACACGGCTGTCCTCAACGAAGATAAAGTTTTTTGAAAATGTACCCACAAAATGACTTCAGATCTGAGTTCTGGGACCTAAATAGAGATCAAAACCACTTTACTTAGTCTTCACCTAGATCCTTCCCCATAGTCGAATTCGAAGAAAACGATTTTCTCCATACATTTTCCCGACTATTCTGAAAACGACGAAAAAAAATTGTTGCTTAATGGCGTTTTTATATTTTTTATCGATGAAGACTGTTATTCTGAGCAAAAAATTGTTCTACGGCAAGCCTGTAAAATTTTTCGCTTTTTTTACAAAGTTAGCTTAGGGTCCTTTTTCAGTACAATTTGGTACATGATAGTTGCATCATAAAAAAAAGCGAAAAATTTTACAGACTTGCCGTAGAACATTTTTTTGCTCAGAATAACGGTCTTCATCGATAAAAAATATAAAAACGCCATAAAGCAACAATTTTTTTTCGTCGTTTTCAGAATAGTCGGGAAAATGTATGGAGAAAATCGTTTTCTTCGAATTCGACTATGGGGAAGGATCTAGGTGAAGACTAAGTAAAGTGGTTTTGATCTCTATTTAGGTCCCAGAACTCAGATCTGAAGTCATTTTGTGGGTACATTTTCAAAAAACTTTATCTTCGTTGAGGACAGCCGTGTTTAAAAGAATCTTTTTTCGTAGACTCAATCTCGTTATTTTCTATGTGCACTAACAATATATAAACTTTCAAGGTTTCCATCAAAGCCTCAATTAATATCCATGCCAACACCATGGACTCGTGTGATAATCCAAACCCGTTTAAGAGACCAGCGTCCGATAAAACAAGAAAAATGCTCTGGTGCCCCTTTTGTTGTAAGTCCTTCTTGGAGCTGGATCGACACTTGGCTACCGTCCATAAAGAGGAGCAGGACGTGGAAAAATTTGTTTCGCTGCCAAAAGGTAAAATAAACAAGATTGCTTAAACTTTTACAAGCGGCAACAACAAAGTTTAATTCTTCGTGTAAAATTCTTTTCTAATAAAAAAAAACATTGTTAGGCTCCGAAGAACGACGCGTCGTTGCAGATTCTTTGCGAAAGACGGGGATCTTTAAGTTTAATTGCCACGAAACGATCAACAATTACGAATCGATTCCAAGACGCAGACCCAGCAGAAAATCTGAAAAAATGCACATAGATTATCGGCAGAACCCAACCGATAGAGAGATGGTGCACATGGCTCAATTATTTGAGACGGCTGCAGGTAAATTTAACAGCAATGACAAAGATAACGACGGCAGTGGTAGTGATGAAGTTGGAGTGGCAGTATCTTTGCCAGGAAGTGGCAGTACAGTAAAAGACTAACAAGATTAACAATCAGAATTAGAAAAAAATGATCCTCTCGTTGACCATGTGACTTTAACTGTTTTTTTTTAATTTGATTTAATTTTATTGTTTTTTAATAGGTTAATTTCAATGGGCTCTGACGTCCCATGAATACTATTAATTTTGAAAACACAAATTGGACTTCTAAAAATATTAATTGCTAAAATAAGGCCCTTTATATTAATAAAAATTGTAGATCAGCTGGATACGGTAATTCATTGCATTTTTATTCGCCGGAAGCATCGTCATCTGATATGATCTCTCTGAGTTAGCTACGTTACATGCCCATATACAGACAGCACAGATAATAATTAAGCTGTTCAGCCGTACGTATCGATTGGTCGCCGTAATGGATACTTATTTAGGATGTAGGATAAATTTTGTATTATCTTACGTGACTGAATAACACGCACGGAATTTTGAAGCCCGACACATTTTTTGTTTTGCGGTTTGCTGATTTGTTTTAAATTTTGCGCGTGTTTTTAAATGGAGAAATCAGAAACTTAAATACCAACAGAAGATCTGTCGATTTTCAAATTCCGTGCGTGTAGCTTAGCTAAAAATAGTAGGAAAAACATTGAAGACATGTCCGTTTTTATTGCTGATTAGAGATCTTGGCGAAAATAAAAGTCTCAAAGTTCGAAATACGTTTTCGAAATTCATTTCCACCAGGGGATGCATCTTTAACATACAAGTGGCCGCTCAATTTTGAAAGTCTATTATTGTTCACTCAACCTAGTGATACTTTCTTCAATGAAAGTATACTCTATAATTCAATTGTCAAAAACCAGACTCGATCATTTTATTTTGCTTTTACCTTAATGTCCAAATTTGTATGGAGCGGAGAAAATAGCGATTTCATATAAAGAAACTCACCTCTCAATGATTTCCATTGAAAGGTGAGTTTGTTTCTATCGCTATTTCCTCCGGTTTATATGGACAGACCATACCTGGTTTGTATATTCATTGACTTTCTTGGCAACAAATTTTATAGTAAATATCTCCGCGCACTGACTCCGTTTAGCTCTCCGTTTACGATCAAACAATTAAAACTTCCCCCATTTTCTATTGTTAAAAAGTAAGCGGAGAGCGTTAACGGAGTAAACGGCGTAAGTATAATTACAGCTTAATTTTACATTCCTCCTGTATTCGAAGAATGAACCACGATAACTTGAGGTATTTTTATGCTCGGAGCAGAGCAGTGGTTCAACATTTGTGTTTTTTCTTTTTCCTTTTTAATTTATGCATACCAACAATTTCTGTTTGAGCTACACGTTGGTTCATTGATATACCAATATTCTGTATTCAATGTACATCGTACGGGACTCAAAATATATGTATCTCGACTGGAAGATTTCACTAAAAAATATCGTATCTCGACTGGGAAATGTTGGCATCTCGCTAACATTACCCGCATATAAATTCAAATCGTACCACAGCAGTCAATACCATTAAACGCGAATGAATAAGGCGAATGAAACGCATTCACCCTATGTGTGATAGTAGTCAGACATATCATACATCTTAATCTAAGTAAGCATTGTAAGCATACAAACGACAACAAGTATTCGCAGACGCTCATGACTTTAAAATTAAAATGGATGTGAAGAATTTCCTGAAGGAATGTAGCCTTGATGAGGCTATTCCCATTTTCGAGAGTAAGTCTTTTTTAGTGATATTTTGAAAGATTATCACAACTTTACCGTTCCATAGTGCATAAAATTACAATGGATCAACTGCCAGAAATGAATAAAGAAGACTTCAAAGAAGTGTTGCCTGCTCTGGGTGACAGGCTAAAATTAAGAAAGGGTCTCCAACGGGGAAGAGGCGTAATCAGCCGACCGATCACACATCGGCGAAAGAAAAGCGTTGGCGATTTGACCTCATTAAAAACAGTGATTAAAAATGACCCCAAAAAGAAAGCGTTCATTGTTCAAATGTTGACAAACGTAAGATGGGCTGGTTTTCAATTTTTATTTTTAATAACATTTTCTTTTTACTAAAGAAACGACGCGTTGCAGACCTCTACCAAATGGCTACCAAAGTTTTAATAGATTTTTCTCTCTTTTCTTTCGATGATGTAAGTCGTTTCAGCCTTTCACGTAAAACGTATTTACAACATGAGGTTACATTACAGGGCTGTCATCCAACATTTCCTGCGTGGAAGCTTATCGATTTTGACACGGGAAAGTTAAACTGCTTGCTGTGTAAAGAGAAAATCCAGCTACAAACCCGAAACGACTGTGCCACGTTGTGGAACGTTGGAAATTATAAACGGCACTATGCTAATGAGCACAGAAACTGTCTCGGAACGGAAGAATGCAGCTCATTCTTGGAGGTCATATTGTCAGTTGAAAATGAAAATCATGAAATGCAAGAGGATCATGCATCTGTCCCAACTGATGTGTTTGACAACGATGATCCTCGGAACGGAACCAAGCGTGAAACGACATTGGCCGAAGAGGATCATGCAATGGATCCGAGCAATGGTGTTAAAGACGGAAAAGACCCGTTCAATAACAAAACTGTCTGTACTGTACAGAGCGATGGTAAGGATCTTCAATATTGCAAATTCTCTTCAAGGCTACGTCCATCTGTTCTCTAAAAACTAACTTCGAATTTGCAATGCAGGTAAAAACGGCGAAAATACAATGACAATTGAACGTAACTCGCCGGCGTTGATGGCTGTGTATCCTGTGGACACTAAGACAAGAACCATATCGAACGTCACAGCAATGTTTTCTGCGACTGAGCAGGTCAAGCAACCATCGGATACTGTGTTGATGTCTTTCCAAAGAAATGTTTCTGCTTTGGATGCTGATCCAACCGATAATGTACTTGGCTCAAAGAACACCCCAATTGACATCAGTTTATCGGACAACACAGGTGACAATGCAGCTCAAATGGTGAAGTCACCGATCTGGCTGCGCAAATCTGAGAAAACCGTAACTGATTCAATGGATGTGTGTGACAACGATGGTTGCCTGTCCGCAACGATTACCAAACAGTTCAAAGTGTTTACACATCCGATTCTACCGTCGTCATCTGAGGCGGTGCTCGTACAACCCAATGCACATCCGTATGATACCGTGGCATCGCTCAAGAATGTCGTCATGGAAATCGAAGCAAATTGCGAAAGAACAGCCTTTTTGAGCAAAGGCGAAGGTTCAGCTGCTCTAGATCAAATTGATCTTGTTCAACCATCCGCATCTGCACCAACTGATATGTTTGACAATGATAATCGAACGAAGCGTGAAACGACATTGGCCGAAGAGGATCATGCAATGGATGCGAGCAATGGTGTTGAAGACGGAAAAGACCCGTTCAATAACAAAACTCTCTGTACTGTACAGAGGGATGGTAAGGATCTTCAATATTGCAAATTCTCTTCAAGGCTACGTCCATCTGTTCTCTAAAAACTAACTTCGAATTTGCAATGCAGGTAAAAACGGCGAAAATACAATGACAATTGAACGTAACTCGCCGGCGTTGATGGCTGTGTATCCTGTGGACACTAAGACAAGAACCATATCGAACGTCACAGCAATGTTTTCTGCGACTGAGCCGTTCGTACTTCACAAAGGAAATTTTACTTTCGATGTCGCCGAAGAAAATGTTGAGAAAAGCGGACAAGAAATCGAGTTGGTCAAGCAACCATCGGATACTGTGTTGATGTCTTTCCAAAGAAATGTTTCTGCTTTGGATGCTGATCCAACCGATAATGTACTTGGCTCAAAGAACACCCCAATTGACATCAGTTTATCGGACAACACAGGTGACAATGCAACTCAAATGATGAAGTCACCGATCTGGCTGCGCAAATCTGAGAAAACCGTAACTGATTCAATGGATGTGTGTGACAACGATGGTTGCCTGTCCGCAACGATTACCAAACAGTTCAAAGTGTTGACACATCCGATTCTACCGTCGTCATCTGAGGCGGTGCTCGTACAACCCAATGCACATCCGTATGATACCGTGGCATCGCTCAAGAATGTCGTCATGGAAATCGAAGCAAATTGCGAAAGAACAGCCTTTTTGAGCAAAGGCGAAGGTTCAGCTGCTCTAGATCAAATTGATCTTGTTCAACCATCCGCATCTGCACCAACTGATATGTTTGACAATGATAATCGAACGAAGCGTGAAACGACATTGGCCGAAGAGGATCATGCAATGGATGCGATCAATGGTGTTGAAGACGGAAAAGACCCGTTCAATAACAAAACTCTCTGTACTGTACAGAGCGATGGTAAGGATCTTCAATATTGCAAATTCTCTTCAAGGCTACGTCCATCTGTTCTCTAAAAACTAACTTCGAATTTGCAATGCAGGTAAAAACGGCGAAAATACAATGACAATTGAACGTAACTCGCCGGCGTTGATGGCTGTGTATCCTGTGGACACTAAGACAAGAACCATATCGAACGTCACAGCAATGTTTTCTGCGACTGAGCCGTTCGTACTTCACAAAGGAAATTTTACTTTCGATGTCGCCGAAGAAAATGTTGAGAAAAGCGGACAAGAAATCGAGTTGGTCAAGCAACCATCGGATACTGTGTTGATGTCTTTCCAAAGAAATGTTTCTGCTTTGGATGCTGATCCAACCGATAATGTACTTGGCTCAAAGAACACCCCAATTGACATCAGTTTATCGGACAACACAGGTGACAATGCAGCTCAAATGATGAAGTCACCGATCTGGCTGCGCAAATCTGAGAAAACCGTAACTGATTCAATGGATGTGTGTGACAACGATGGTTGCCTGTCCGCAACGATTACCAGACAGTTCAAAGTGTTGACACATCCGATTCTACCGTCGTCATCTGAGGCGGTGCTCGTACAACCCAATGCACATCCGTATGATACCGTGGCATCGCTCAAGAATGTCGTCATGGAAATCGAAGCAAATTGCGAAAGAACAGCCTTTTTGAGCAAAGGCGAAGGTTCAGCTGCTCTAGATCAAATTGATCTTGTTCAACCATCCGCATCTGCACCAACTGATATGTTTGACAATGATAATCGAACGAAGCGTGAAACGACATTGGCCGAAGAGGATCATGCAATGGATGCGATCAATGGTGTTGAAGACGGAAAAGACCCGTTCAATAACAAAACTCTATGTACTGTACAGAGCGATGGTAAGGATCTTCAATATTGCAAATTCTCTTCAAGGCTACGTCCATCTGTTCTCTAAAAACTAACTTCGAATTTGCAATGCAGGTAAAAACGGCGAAAATATAATGACAATTGAACGTAACTCGCCGGCGTTGATGGCTGTGTATCCTGTGGACACTAAGACAAGAACCATATCGAACGTCACAGCAATGTTTTCTGCGACTGAGCCGTTCGTACTTCACAAAGGAAATTTTACTTTCGATGTCGCCGAAGAAAATGTTGAGAAAAGCGGACAAGAAATCGAGTTGGTCAAGCAACCATCGGATACTGTGTTGATGTCTTTCCAAAGAAATGTTTCTGCTTTGGATGCTGATCCAACCGATAATGTACTTGGCTCAAAGAACACTCCAATTGACATCAGTTTATCGGACAACACAGGTGACAATGCAGCTCAAATGATGAAGTCACCGATCTGGCTGCGCAAATCTGAGAAAACCGTAACTGATTCAATGGATGTGTGTGACAACGATGGTTGCCTGTCCGCAACGATTACCAAACAGTTCAAAGTGTTGACACATCCGATTCTACCGTCGTCATCTGAGGCGGTGCTCGTACAACCCAATGCACATCCGTATGATACCGTGGCATCTCTCAAGAATGTCGTCATGGAAATCGAAGCAAATTGCGAAAGAACAGCCTTTTTGAGCAAAGGCGAAGGTTCAGCTGCTCTAGATCAAATTGATCTTGTTCAACCATCCGCATCTGCACCAACTGATATGTTTGACAATGATAATCGAACGAAGCGTGAAACGACATTGGCCGAAGAGGATCATGCAATGGATGCGAGCAATGGTGTTGAAGACGGAAAAGACCCGTTCAATAACAAAACTCTCTGTACTGTACAGAGCGATGGTAAGGATCTTCAATATTGCAAATTCTCTTCAAGGCTACGTCCATCTGTTCTCTAAAAACTAACTTCGAATTTGCAATGCAGGTAAAAACGGCGAAAATACAATGACAATTGAACGTAACTCGCCGGCGTTGATGGCTGTGTATCCTGTGGACACTAAGACAAGAACCATATCGAACGTCACAGCAATGTTTTCTGCGACTGAGCCGTTCGTACTTCACAAAGGAAATTTTACTTTCGATGTCGCCGAAGAAAATGTTGAGAAAAGCGGACAAGAAATCGAGTTGGTCAAGCAACCATCGGATACTGTGTTGATGTCTTTCCAAAGAAATGTTTCTGCTTTGGATGCTGATCCAACCGATAATGTACTTGGCTCAAAGAACACCCCAATTGACATCAGTTTATCGGACAACACAGGTGACAATGCAGCTCAAATGATGAAGTCACCGATCTGGCTGCGCAAATCTGAGAAAACCGTAACTGATTCAATGGATGTGTGTGACAACGATGGTTGCCTGTCCGCAACGATTACCAAACAGTTCAAAGTGTTTACACATCCGATTCTACCGTCGTCATCTGAGGCGGTGCTCGTACAACCGAATGCACATCCGTATGATATCGTGGCATCGCTCAAGAATGTTGGCATGGAAATCGAAGAAAATTCCGAAAGAACAGCCTTTTTGAGCAACGGCGAAGGTTCAGTCGCTGTAGATCAAATTGATCTTGTTCAAGTTCAACCATCCGCATCTGCACCAACTAACGGTGAAGTAAATCTAGCGGCTACAAGTGGTGGTGATAATAGTACGAATTCGCATTGTAGCCTCGCCGTATGATAATTTAAATTTTTTTGATTTTTACAGTTCCAGATTGGAAGAAAGACGGAACGAGATTTGGTTGGGTTAAGTATTCTGAGAGAGAGGCTTGGAAACCAGCTTTCCTGTACCCCGATGGTCTTGCACAATTTATTTCTAAATCTGGCCAATTGTCCGATGTTAAACGTCCGATTAAGGAATATCAACAAAACATACGTGAAACGTGTAAACGAACCTTTCAAAAAGGCCTTAACCGATTTAACAAACGTAACAAGTGTAATTTCAAATAAATCCTGTTCTGAGTGAAGGATTTTAAATATGTAGATTTTGTGTGAATTTTTGAAAAAATAAGACTGAACTGACGAAGGAAAATTTTTCTTTTTATTAAATCAAACTCAGAGTCAGAGGTAACAAACGTTTATGGAGAGATACGCATAAATGAACCACGAGTTCTTCAAAGTGCATTTCGAGGATTGGAATATTTTTGATCTTAATGGTTTTTGTATCTTGAGGATCCGTTCTACATCTAAATTTATGACAACAACATAAATTTTGTATGGAACTTTTTCAGATGAAGGATGTGTGTTGTATGAATTAGCCTAACATTAATGATCGGCATGCTTCCAGCAATCAAAGTTCAAGTATTGTGAAATATTCCAAAAAATCTTATATAAAAACCTCCTAAACTTGATATCTCAACAAGGCAGCTGAACAATGGTAATTAAGACGTACGTTTCACATACATTGAAACTACGCTGAAAATCTTCCCTTCGTCAAACATCAAACTGCAAACTGCCTCGTTACATATCTCGTTACGACTAAAAAGAATGAAAATGGGTCAAACTCGATTGAAACTCAATCAGTCAACCCATTTCTTTTTTTAAATAGATTGGTCATTCATTTCTGGTTAAGTGTAGCTCCATGTGTTGCCTTATCCTTTTTTGATGTTCCCTAAGCTTCATTCTTATCAATCAGAACTGTGTGTAACCGACCAGACAAAACTGTCTTTATCGCTCTTAACTTGTCGGATTGCGTTCGCATGATGTGCAGCCTTGCAAAAATGTGCGTTAGATGCAACTAATAATTATCCAAGGTATTGTGCTAACAAGGACACAGGAATAACTTCACTACCTCAATTCCGAAGGTGCCCATCTTTAATATTGGTCTTAATAATTACAGTTTTCGTCGGATAAAGAAAATCGTCAAAATCAACTAAAAATAGCCCAACTTATCGCGTCATTAAATAACTTTTTATTGACGCGATAACTTCACGGACATTAAATCATTTTACTAAAATTTTTCATACATTACAACAGTCAAAATAGTCGTGAAAATGATATGAGTCCTTTAGCTTTAAACCGTAGCTACGAAATTATTTGTTAAGTATGACAGAAAGAAGCCTACCAGTCTGAGCATTTTCATTTCTAAATAAGAGTCAATGAAATATTTTAAATTCCGTAGAATTGAGTTTATTGAAGAACGATAAAATGCAATAAAAGTTTTAAAACAAAACAGAAAAGTAAAAGTGATTAAATAAGAAAACAGAAATTAAAATGGAAAAAGAAAATTCAAGGAAACTTAGGATCAGTCAAATATTTCATTTCTTTGCGATTTTTTTCTGCTTTCGTTGTTGGTTGTTTACGTATGCCTTAATTTGTTGCCAAGGACGCGACTGCAATACTGGATCAATTCGTTTCTGTCTTTCGATTTCACCTTCCACTGGCAATGTACCTTTCTTGAAATGGTCCGCGAAAGCCTGGTGCACGCAAGATATTTCTTCTTGGCTCCAACGAATTCTCGTACATTTTCCTGAAAGTGGAATAGAGTGTGATCGTTGATTGGAATGCTTGTGTTCAGTGTAGAGAGCACATGAAACTGGAAATGACAGTCAAATTTTGCTTCGATTCTCGGTAAATTGTGCTGATGTTATACAAATGCGAAGCAACGGTTTTGATATGACTGAGCAAAAACATGAAACCAATTAGACAATACAGATACTTACTCTTCTCAGCTCCAACAGCAACCTTTCCGATTCTATTTGACGAGCTTAATTCCATCTCATCCAGTTCCATTTCATTCAGTTCCATACCATCAACAGTCATTTCGGTGTCGATCGTTTCAGTGCGATCGTCCGTACCAGTGCAATCGTCCGTTACAGTGCGATCGTCCGTTCCAGTGAGATCGTTCATTCCACTGCGACCGTCCGTTCCACTGCGACCGTCCGTTTCAGTGCGATTCTGTGTTTCGGTGAGATCGTTCGTTTTGCCACTGTTTGCCATGTTCATATTTACATATCCACCATTACCAAATTCATCTTCCTCATCATCGCTGAATTCATCGAACTTTCCTGACGCCTTTTCGAGCAGCTCAGCCATTTGCACCACTTCGCGGTCGATGGTATTTTGACGATAAGTGTCTCGATGTATTTTTTCGTCGTGGCCCAAAAACTTTGCAACTTCCGCCACTAAGGCATCATTGAGCTCCAATGATACGCATGTGGTCGCCATGTGCTTACGTAGATTCGTTCCACGAAGGCTGGACGGATTGCTTGCGCCACATGAAACGGAAATCTTACGTAACAATTGGCATGCATCGATGACTCTAATTCGATGATGTGACGACGATGGCAGTTCGAACAGAAAGTTATTCGTGGTACATATACCAGCCATTTCTCGAGTATTTATGAGTAGTTGGATGCCTGCATCAATCGACGGTTTGAGTAACGCTGGTACGGTTCGTCCTTTTTTACCGCGAATCTTCATTCGTTTAAATTTACGTGCCACCAATTTGGCTTGTGGCGACAACGTTGCCAACATTTGCTGGTTAGAATCATCGTCGACACATTCGCGTAGAAGAAATTCTTGTACAAGAATGTTCTGCACTTCACCAATGCGACGCCTGTTAAACACGATTATCCATGCCATGGTCATTTCTGCTAATTTTAACCATTTTTCGTAGGTGAATGTTTTCGATAGCTCACGAAAACTGGCGTTTCTCTCAGAATTGATGTAAGTGATCAATTTCTTCACATCTTCCATTGTGGGAATGTTTTGTTGTTTCATGCGGCGCATTTTTGCTTGCGTTTCAGCGACAAGCCTATTGATAGATATATCGATGTCGGTATCCATATAAGCTAGGAAGTCTTCGGTTTCAATTTTATTTTCGCGATCTCTCAAACGAATATACTCAGCGCTGAGGTACTTTCCAATGGCTTTAACGAAAGTGACCGCAAATGATGCCATCGCTGGCGCACCAAATTCGCTTGTGTGTGGATCGAATCGAGCTACGTTCCGGATTGCGGCAACCAAAGCGTTGTATTGTTCAACGTGATAAATTGATGCGAAGTCTTTGATTGTGGGATTTATTTTTCTTATTTCGATTAAAACTCTTCCAGTCAATCGTAGTCGCGCTCGTATCATATTTTCTTGGTAATGGGGCGTGTACTTGCAACACATTTTGTTTCCAAAAACAATCAAAAGCCAGTCGAATCGGACAAGACGAACGACTTCGTCTTCGCGCATGATTCCCATCACCTTAACTAATCGATCACTTGCGAGGTCGTGAATGCGTGCTTCAGCGATTGCAGCCAATTTAATCAAGATTCGCTGGTCTTTAATTCGGTTCGACTGCGTGTTAGCTGGACATTCAGCAACGTGGTGACGTAAATTTTTTTTCGTATAGGGACCAAAGCAGAATACACATGTTGTCCACAAGAAAGCCTGATGTACTGAGTTTCCGCTTGGTCTGCGACTTGGTATTAACTCGTTTTTGTTAATACTAGCATCTGCATTCCATAAATACGTTCCGATTTTTCGCAAGGAGTCTTGTATGAGGCGTCTCTCTTTTGATCCTAGAATTATAAATGAAAACACGTAAATATTTCAAATTATTCACGGTGTGCGTTAAAAGATTTTAAGTAAGGAGTTGAATGCAAACTTGTGGTTATTGTACATTATTAGTTTCTCAAAAATATTTCCGTTTACTACGGAGTGAGCACACGGCAGAGTAAAATAAACCAGGCAGGATCGGTTCATTTTCGAAACGTCAAATAAGGGACCTAATAAACTGTATGAAAGTGAACTCGAATGAACACTGACATAAATTGAAAAATCTTATTCGCAAAAAATATAGGGCTACCAGATTATTCAGGTTCCTAGTCAAATCAGCGCTCCGGCCTGGTTAACTTTATTCTGTCGTAAGTGAGCATCAGTATTCGAAGTACGAATTGATCAAATTCGAGGCAGACGGTAAGGGCAAAGCACTTGACTAAAGTTATAGATGACGAATCCGAAATAAAAATGTCAGTCTGTCTGTGGACCGCAAAACTTACGTAAATCTGAACCATTTTAAAAAAATATCTGACAGGTAATGGCAAAAAAGTATTCAAAAAAGCTTGGTCAAGGTTTTTGGGATACATTTACATAGGTTTTGCCCGTATAAAGTGGATCGATGGCGCAAATGTAAGGTATTGACCACACCGGGAACAAATAAAAGTCTCAAAAGTTCGAAAAGAGACGTCTCACTGTCTCAAATCCTTTGTATTGTGAGACGTGAGACGTCTCTTTTCGAACCTTTGAGACTTTTATTTTTACTAGGGCGATCACTGAATCATGAGGTAGAGCCATTAATTCTGGTTTCCGCTTAAAAATGCTCGGCGTAAAAAGCACCGGGAAGGATTTCTACTGGTTAAAATTCGTCTTTCTCGTTTTTTAACCAATAAAATCCTTTACGACGAAATTTTTGAAGAGGAAATCAAGCCTTTGAGTGTCTTGGATCCTCTTTTGGACATTTTGGGATTATTAAGGTGGCTGTAGATTGGGACTACGTCGCATCGTCTGCTACGTATTTTCTGGCTGTTCATTACTATTAGCCGACACAGACAGCATGTGATCAATTGCAGAATGTATTTCACTAGAGTTCTCACGGAAAATCGTGATTTTGATTTGAACAAATTTCAAGGAATTTTCACTAGCTTCTCTTGCACACATTCCTACCATTTCATACCCTACCGATTCCGCTGAATCAAGTGGTGCGACTGAAAAACTAAAAAAATTGTTGTGGCATCTCGCTTAGTGCTTCAACTCAACTAATTTTATCCGAAATATCACATGCTTGTTCAATGTCGGTTCGACCAAATGGTATATTATGCACTCGAAAAGGAATGAGAGTCAAATATTAGTGAAATTCTTTCGAAGAACCACGAGATTTCTTTTTGAGGAAGGTGTAAGAGAGGTAGCATTTAAGGAAGTTATCAAGAAAATCCCAAAACAATATTTTATCGTGATCGTGGTAGGCATATTTCATTTGCAAAAAAGTGTCGCTTAAATCAGAAATGTTGATACAAAACATACTTTGCGGAAAGCGAAGCAATTTTTTTATGTCCTCTTCCTCTGCGTGCATTGTCTCCAAATGTCTGGATACTTTTGAAAACCGCTTTAGACAATAAGGGCAGCACAGCTTCTTGGTTGTTTTATCGGTAGAATTGCGGACGAACATATTCGTATTGTCACACGAACGTTTCGGTTTTTCTTTTAGTGACTGAAGTATCGTCTTGAATAAATTAGTTAATTGTTAATGCATATTGAAGTAGGCTCTAATGGAAAGTGAATTTGTAAAAAAAATATTCGATTGCATTTTTAATTAACATCTTCTACCAATACAATGTAAGTAGCTCAATAGACGAAAGATTGAACACATTGCAACATATGTAGGAAGCACGTAAACTATCCATTAATATATGTGAGAAGAAACCCAACTTTTTTGTGTTTTGGTTGGTCTTTCAAAGAATTTGAAATATTTTGTTTCCTTGAGAAAAGCATTGATCGTCCATCGAATAATGCTATAGACAGATCGAATAGAATCTTATTCAGCAGAACAATGCTCACATCTAAAAAGAATATAATCACGTACATTTAGGCTGAGCTCACGTAAAGAACGTATCACCATATTACGCATTTTAATGACATTTGCACTAAATAGCCTCAATACGAACAACACACACTCTACGGATAATAGCGGCAGAGTCAAAATGACCCAAAACTATATCGGCTAAATTTGAAGTTTTTGGACAAAATGATGTATGGACGACTTGTACATTATCAAAAATAAGGGGCACCTTCCATACATCACTTTTCGATTGGACCACAGGTACCACCCGGAACCACCTGGAACCACTTGCAAAAATCAAGCAAAATTTCGACTCTGCCGCTATTATCCGTAGAGTGTGTGTTGTTCGTATTGAGGCTATTTAATTTGCACTGCGACAGATGCATAATTACAACAGGAAATTCAATAACTTTCAATTTGTGAATCAGCTTTAGAATATATATTCTAAAATGTCAACAAAACGTGTGATCGAGTACAGTGCGATTAAGGATGAATCGTTTAAGCTCCGTTTACTAAATAAAATTAAACTCGGTTCAATTTTGGGGTTCGTTTACTTAACAATTCTCTCACAAATAAGCCAAAGCAGTGATCTTGCTTGCTCGAGTTCGGACCGTTTCGGGGTTTCATTTCAAAGTGCTTTCAACTCACATACACAACTGTGTTTCTTTTCAAAAAAATTTTACCACGTCTATACATTGTGTTGAAAACGTTTTGAAACGAAAGTCATTAGTATGTGCTATGTTGAATACACTTTGAAACGAAAGCCTCAAACGGTCCGAACTCTCTCAGAGTGTTGTTCTGCTAACATAACATTCTTATCGGTCTGCCTAATCGCATCATTCGAGGTGAGTCAACAAAAACAGATAAAACTATTGAGTCATTCAACCGTTATTCGTGTGTTTCGATTATTTTCAATTTTTCGGTGATGTAGAATGTCTATTTTGAACATTTCGTTTATAAAATTTGGACGCAGAAAACCAATCGCGAAAAATAAAATTAATTTCAACAGTAAGTTGAATTGTGATAATGGTAATTAGATGCGAAATAGATTGATCCCATACAAAAAGTTTTTTCCGGTGATAAATGACTCATGAAATTGTGAAATGTGTAAATTCCTTCAGGAGGAAGCGCGGAACTTTTGTTTGAGGATCTTAACCATAGTTTGATCTTTTTCGATATTAACTTTACGGATTTTTTTTCTTGACTCTTTAACTTTTGTGTAATGTAAGTTAGAACATAACCAAAAAAAAATTGCAATCAAATTTTTCGATTTCGTTTTGACAGAAAACTCAAGTAAACATAACAAAAATAAAACATACCAATTCGCCCACTGTGAATCGCGTATCTTTAGGACCATTTTGTACAACAGTCCCTTCTTTCATTTCTCTGCGGAACCGTTAGAAAATTTTAGGTTTAAAATACTAAACTGCTTCTAATTCCCCGTTATTTATCAATAATCAATCGATAATTACCTTGCAGTTTCGATCACAGCAGTTGATTTTGGCTGCACTGGAATCATGTCAGACGATCTAAGGACGGATGTATCTTGACAGATTTCATCATGAACGACTTCGGAAGATGCAGATTGCTGAAAGACCGGACGGCTGCCGACGACAACAGATGTTAACGATCCCTCAAAAGTTGGTGGGTCACCGCAACCAATTGATGGTAACAACTCAACACAGTCGGATCGATAGCTGACGTTAACAGTTGGAAACGATGTTTCCATACAGATGCGCCTTGGTGCGGCGGAAGTTCGTCCGGTCGGTGCATTTAGTAACACAACTTTATGGAGTTGTCCTTCAGTGACGAAAGCAGATGACGCCAACGGCACGTAATCCTCAAAGAGCAGCTTAGCGCTGTCCAGCTCTTGTTCCTGCCAAAAATCTTCTGACTCAGTCAGATAGATATCTTCAAATTGAAGCAGGCCTTCGATCAGTTTTCCATTTTGCCCATCTTTGAGATCCATTGGAATAATGGATCCAATGTTTAAGTTTATCGTTTCTTGTGACATTGTCGACGTATTGTCTATTTACAATCCCAAAAGTTATCCAATTTACTAATTAACGTTAAAATTAACTCATAAAAATTAATTCAATTCAATAAACTTACGTGAAATTACAATTTCTTTTTTCTCGACAAAACGTAACCACGCGTATGATGAAAAATTTTCAGAATAAAAAATCTAAGGCTACTAGGAATGAATTGTTTTCGATCTCGATCAACTTTAAACGCATTCATTTGTTGAAGAAAATATCGTTTGATGGATATCAATCGATATTACAATGTTTGTTTTAGAGAGCCATCACTTTCACTTTAAGGTTGAGATACGGAAAATTATATTGTGATGCCGAATTTTTTCAGTCGAGATACGGTACTTTCATTGAGATTCCATCACTTTGTCATCACAATACGGTCTTTCAATGAAATATCAACATTTTATATTTGATCGGATGGTTGTACATTTTCAGTAGAGATGCGATCTTTCAATGAGATTAAATTTATTTTAATCGAGAAACCAAAATTTTGGAGAAGAATAAAATTTTGTTTATTAAGCTTACGCCGATTTTGAGAAATCATTTTGTCTACATTTTATTTCCAATTTTTTACATCAATTATTCTGTATTTCAATATGAATTGTTTCTAAAAACTTAGAGTCTCCGAATCTTCTATTAAATTGATATATATATATATATATATATATATATATATATATATATATATATATAGAACGGATGCCACTATTGTGTTTAAAATTTTACAGGAAATGTGGCGAATAAATGTCCGTTTTAATAAGTATCAGTTGGCCGACGGAGGAACAAAGTACGATTCATAAAAAAAAATTGTGTTCGAATACAAGTTCACTGCCCTTATATAGAAGAATGTACCACATCCGTCGCAAGTACTACCAACCTCCCAAGGACTGTAATCCATGATCCAAAAATTATGCACAATGAACCACCTGTTTTGTTAGCAGTCACGATATATCCGTTGACGTCATCCTGTCTGATAAACTTTTTCGTTTGAAATTTAATCAACAGTTTTGTTCAAAATTATAAAATATAAAATTTTCACAATGTTGTCCCGCTCATATAAATGTGTCACTTTACGATGTTCCCTCGGATGTACCACCTTTTTTATTATAAAATATTTCTCTACATACTCACCACCCAAAAAATTGAAAACAATTTTATTATTATTGCGAGATAAAGCCAGTCGCGTTTCGTTTTAAACGCAGAACGTGCCTTTCATGCTAAAATTTATATTTAATACGTTTCCCCCCAATGATTGACATCATCATTGGATGTGTAGTAAGTATACATATTTAACTATGCAAATTAAAACAAAAGTTTGAAACCAAACAAATTGAAAAATTGAAACAGAGTTTTTGGAAACATTTAGTTATTTAAAAATACTTTATGGCATTGGGCGTACTGACTTTGAGCGCAAACATTGGGCTATTATTAATAGTACTTTTTCCCGTGCTAATAAATTTCAGTATACAGCTCTGCAAAATAGTTTAAATATTAGCTGATCGTTTAGTTGGACAGTTTTGGACGTTTGAAATTAAAACCGAATCAGAACAAAGGAATATTAATTGACGATGAGTTGTGATATTTGACGATGTGTGATATTAACTTCTTATTATCTACAACACTACTGAAAACAAACCCGGCCATTACCTCTCATAATTCTTAGTATAGTTAAACACGAACCACAAAATTTAATCATATCGACCGAAATCCTGTTCGCATCAGTCATGAAAGTAGTGCTCCACTCAGAAATTAACCGGAGCGATAAGGATTCTTTCTTTTTTTTTGAATAAAGAGTTATATATTAAAAAAAAAAAAAAAGTTGTCCAGGAAAATCTAATCTTTCAAAAACAGTTAGTTATCTGCTATCGACAACGATGACAAAAATAAGCGATAGTTCCAAATAGCATTCATTTATATAGAAAAATCGAGAAAAATAACAATTGAAGTAAAAGACCTCGTATCAAACACAGCGGAATTCTTCAAACCAAAAGAAGTAGCAGATTGAATGAATATAATGCGATACGTTAGCCGTTTCTAAAAAGTTAAATTGTTAATGTCACTGATAGAAAATAGAAAAGACCGGATGCTTACGTGTGTTGTGTTCATGTACAGTGTTTTCGATATCTCATGCTGAATGAATATCGTGAATTGGATTGAAACTGTCGGTTCTTATAATTCTCGTCTTGTTTATACGTTTAATATTTTCCTCAAGGGAACGACTGCTCCCGTCGAACGAGTTGCCTCAGCCACACTGCCACGTTGGTTGGCGTGTTTCCCTACGAGCGAATTTCTATAGTAAAAATGTTTACGATACAATTCTAATTTGCATGCTTTTTGAAGATCCGACGATAAAATATTTTGCATTTTTAATTCTGTTCACAAGAAAGTTCAAGAAAAAGTTTGGTTTGTAGAGTCATGAGATTTCTAGGGTTAAAATACCGTAGATAGCAGATATGATATGCTCATAATAATGTTTTCCTCATAAAATCCTACTGCCAGTAACCGCACTATGTAAGGTGCTGTGCTATTTTTACCATCAATCATTAACCTGTCTACGCACCACGAACATAATAAAAACGTGTAAACGTGTATTATATCACCTGAATTGAATCTAAAATGGAATCTTTGAGCTATTCATAGTTCTAATCGCAAGCGATCTTTATTGATGCGTAAAATAAGAAAATAATGAAAGTTTATACGAAGCACACAACACACAGTATACGTGTAACTCTATCATATTTCATACAAAAAGTTGAAATTGAAGAATAATGAAAAAGCCTGGAAGAATATTAGAACGTTGACATCATATTAAACTTGTAATGCATAACAAACTACGGAAAATTCATCAAAAGCCTTTTTGCTCTGAAAATTTTACAATATCAATTCACTTTCCATGTTTGATCCTTGAGGTAGGTATTAAATTTAGTGACTGCAATGCAACGCTCTTCCATCAACCTTCAAAATTAAAGGTTGAAATTATCATTTCAGCCTTCTTATGGAAACGTGTGCCGTAGATCACGATTTAAGTGCTCAAGATTGAATTTGAATCTGCAATTCATAAGCCGACGTACCTTAGTATACACGCTCCTGTTAATGCTCGCGCGCAATCCTTAAATTTTGTCAGTGTAGTAGGTATGTACTATCAAATTTATCGATCTGCAATCACAGAATATTTATCTCAAATTTTATTTCATATTGATGGTGTTCAAGAATCGCAAAACTTCTATTTTGTAATAAATATTTCAAAATGTAACTCGTTGCAATGAACCAAATAATAATCATTCTATGTTCGTTATACAGCATTCTTCACTGATACTATGCAACTATACTGCACATGTAACAATATAATGCATGAGCAGAATTCCTCTGGGTATAGATTTCTACAACTTTGGAAAAGAATATATATTTGTGAAGCTTAAGTTTTGCCTCTGCAAATTGAAAATAGTTCTTCCGAATATAATATGGGAAAAGGGTGACATGACAACCAAATTATTGAGATCCGTACTGGTATAAGTGTTCAGTTTCATCATGATTTTTTTTGTGAATTTTCAGAATTCATTAGCAAACCATTATATCTCGCATACTCTGGATTAAATCTAATAGTTGATCGAAATTCTATAAACTTTTGTAACGTCTAGGGTTTTTTGCTTGATGTGAAAATATGGTTGCATTAGTTGAACATTAGCGAGTGCTAGAAGCAAGCTAGCAGATGTTAACATCAGGCTAGGCATAAAAATTGACTTACCGTCAATACGATGGAATAAAATGTAGATGCAAAAGTGTAGCGTAAGTTCACCAGCAGAGCAAAAAATAAAGAGTTTTTGTAAATGAGGCATTGAAGTTTTCACAAGTTTGTATTTTTAATTATGGTATGACTCCAATGTGCACCGTTTAAGTTTATCTGAACTTCAAATTGTACAGCGGTTCGTAAGAAAATTGCGAAATGGCGACGAAATATTTTTGAGTTTTTACTGTTTTAAGACAATTGATCAGAATTGTTTTTACCCATGACGTTCTTGATGTGGGGCAACTTACACATACATATATTCATCGCCACTGAAAACGGCCTTTGTCACATCTTAGGCGGCTGACAAAATTGGATCGATTTAGGGTCGTACTTTGTAATAGTAGATTATTCACCTGTGTCCAGATGTTTATTTAGACCAATACCCTCTCTAGCAACCAAACTTCGTTTTGACGCAGTCAAAATGCCACCTTATTTTGACAAATGTGACACTGACTTTTTCTCGTAATAGGGTTGCCGTGCCGCGCTCTTTTTTAAAGCAATATTAACGCCACACGAAAAAGACAAACTTTAAACTTTATTTCATTTTTGCACACCAAAATAACGGAACAACACACCAAAAAACACGTCACAATCACAAATTATTCATGTTCGAACGCCGAAACGGTTAATCAAGACGTAATATTTTCAACACAAAAAATGAAATCGCTGCTCATACTTCATTTAATTTATTTTTAAAAGTGTAAAATTTTCTATGACAGAATACACTGTAAAGTTTTACCACCTTAATTTTCCTAGTTTGGTTGCTAGAGAGGGTATGGATTATATTAAACCGGGAGATAAAAAAATCAAAAAGGGAAATATTTTTGGAGATAAAAAATTCACAGTTGGAGATATGAAATTCATAAAAGGAGTTAAAAACAATTAATATAGGAGAGATAAAAATCAAATTTCGAGATAGAAAATACAATCTTGGAGATAATAATTTCGTTTTGGAGATAAATATTTAAATTTTGGAAATAATTAAAATAGTAAAAGAGATAAATTAATTGAAAATGAAGTTAAAAAACATAAAAGAGGAGATAAATATATATTAAAATGGAAATATTTAATTTAAAAAGGGAGATACCGAAATTAATAAAATGGAGATAAAATAAATTTAAAGTTGAGATATAAAATTCAAAAAATGGAGATAAAAAAATTTGAAATGGAAGTAAAAATCGAAGATAAAAAATTCGAAATTGCAGATAAATATTTAACGCGTTTACAATTGTGGAGCGGTTTGACAGATGGAAAGTTGGTTTCTTCGGCAAAGTTGTTGTCTGAAAGTGACCACACCACAGTGTACGCTTCTATGTAATAGTGACCACCCCCTCGATTTTTTTAACTTTTTGTGTGAAGCAGATGGAAAGTTGGTCTCTTCGGCAAAGTTGTTCGGTATTGAAACAGTGGTTGTGGTGTGGGGTGTAGAAGGGTACGGGTTTCACCAAATTGATGGTTTTCAACAAAGGGAAATGGAAAAATGTGTACGTGAAACGGAAAAATGTCTACGGGGAACGAGGTGTTTTTCGATAATAGGTGTTTAACACGCCGAGCGATCCGGCCCATTGCCCCGGAGCGAAGCGGAGGGCCGCAATGCGAGCCGGGCGCCGGAACGGTGTCGGTAACTTAGGTGTTAATTTTTTTTCTCTGGCTTCGTCTAATAATTAGTCTGTGTAACTCATTGCAAATAAAAAGCGTTTTAACACGCCGAGCGATCCGGCCCATTGCCCCGGAGCGCAGCGGAGGGCCGCAATGCGAGCCGGGCGCCGGAACGGTGTCGGTAACTTAGGTGTTAATTTTTTTTCTCTCGCTTCGTCTAATAATTTTTCCGGGGCAGAAATGTGCTGAAATTACTGCGACTGGCAGATGGAGTGTTTATTAGTCACAAACCCTTAAAGGGCCTTTTTACATAAAGCAAAATCAGCTTTTAGTGACCATTCCCTCGAGCAGATGCAGAGTTAGTTTCTTCGACAAAGAATTATTCTGTATTGAAAGAGTGGTTGTGTGGAAGGGACCAAAGTGTAAGCTATTGAGCTATTGTGTGTTACTGACCACCCCCTCGATTTTCGTATATCTCTTTTAAGCAGATGTAGAGTTGCTTTCGAACAGGTGTTTCTCAATAACAGGTGTCTGCCCGGTCTAGCTTGCTAGGATGCGACATGGCACGAAGTGCCACGGGATGCAGACTAGTTATTTAAGAGTTGTAAGGTTGCAACTTCATTTCAGCTGCGGTCTGTTTTCTAGTTTTCGAACTCAAGGAAGATAAAATAGTTACAAATGTGAGTCGTTGTTCAAAATCCAGATACAAACCCTTGTGAATGGGTTAACACAATTCACCTTAATATCCATCTTAAGATATATAGTTCCACTGTTCTAACTCAAGTAAACAACTTGAAGCGCTGCAGGCTAATTTTTTAAGATTTTTCGATTTACCACTCATGTGTGCTAGATTCGTCTCTAATGATAACGATCTTCAACTTTTTTTTACAAAAACGAAAAAAGAAAAAAAAGTAAGATTTTGCGGTGAGGGTCAAACTTTAAAAGTTTAGGCTTTTTATAAAGTCGAACAACTATTACTAAAACCAATACTTTAAGGTATAGATTCTTAGAAATTTTATATTGTATCAATACAGTTAGAGACAATGCAATTTCAGGATGAATTTGCTTCAGCTGTTTTTAAGCTAATCCAAATATAAAAACAAAACTGTTTATAGGTTTCTTTCATCGTACAGTAAAAACCCAATGAAAGTATACTCAATAGGTGGGTAAATCCACGTATTTTGTGACAGTGATTTTTCTCTTTCACTCTCACAACATCACCACTGTATTGTAGCGATAGCGCTCTACAATATCCATTTTCACATTTGGTAACATGACTTACGGTGTGTTTTTTCGCATCTTCTTTGGTGCATATTCGTACATTGAAAAGAGACAAAATTCTGTTTTGGTAACATGACTTACGCTGGAATTTCCCAGGTATGGTCTAATGTCAAAATTTCTATGGAGTGTAGGAAATAGCAATTTCATATAAACAAACTCACCTTTCAATGATTTTAATTGAGAGGTGAATTTTTTAGATAAAATCGCTATTTCCTCCGGATTGTATGGACATTGGAAAGACTGACTCGAAGGAGTGACGAGAGCAATTTCCTCAATCTATTTTACATCATGAAAACTAAAAAGGTGTTTCATAAAAAGAGGCCCTAGAAACCAAAATGGTCCAGGGCGCTGAATATGCTGGATGCGGCACTGTGCCTGCCACTACAATTTTGCACAATTAGAGCGCTTGCTATGAAAACTGACTCAAGTTTCAAAAATTTGTATGCACATTACATGACGTAATAAAATTCAAAAATTGAGATAATTTTCACTAAATTTTGGAATTAAAAAAATTAATTTTGGAAATAAATAAAATAAAAAAGATGATAAAAAACTAAATTCTGAAAATGAAAAATTTAGTTTTGGAGATAAATGAATATATTTTACAGATAAAAAATTTAATTTTGAAGATAAATATATATTAAAATGAAAATTTTAAATTAAAAATTGGAGATAACGATATTACAAAAATGGAGATAAAAAATAATTAAAATGAAGATATTAAATTCAAAAAAGGAGACGGTATGACTCCAAATTTAATTTTATTATCTCCTGTTTTTAATTATTTATCTGCAATTTCAAATATTTTATCTTCGATTTTTAATTTTATACCTCCATTTCTGTTTTTTATATCTCCTTTTTTGATTTTTATATCTCCTTTTTTGATTTTTATATTTCCTTTTTTGATTTTTATATCTCCCGTTTATTACTATCCGAGAGGGTATTGTTTAGACACATAAACTCATACGTCGCAACGTTCGACTCAGTTTGTACTACAACAGGTCGCGCGTGTATGTGTAGACGCCATGTAGTTTTTTTTAGAACGAAAAATAATCAAGTTTCGACTAAACGGATCATTTAAAATCTATTTTTTGTTGTGTTTCATCTCAGGATTTCTGTAAATTAATTAGCCTTTCGATTGCCGAGAAATGTGACATTGTAATCAATATGTAAAAAAGTGTAAGGCCTCAGTGCGCAGCAAATATTCGTTTATTCGTTCAATCGAAAATCTATTTATTACGATAAAGAGATCATCACAGTTTATTTGTAATTTATTTTGATAAAAAAAAAACGAGACAAAAATGTTTGTTACGGGAAGAGAACTCACGATCTTATGCATAAAAAGATTACGCTCTAGCCAATTCGGCCACTGAGATTCATGACTCTACTTAGTTTTGTTGTCATGAAACCCCGCATGTATGTAGAACATAAGCACATGAGCAATGAACATATATGTAGTAGTAGTAGTAACTTTGTCGCAGGTAGTCCAATCAATTTAAAAAGTACATAAGGAACATGTACGACAAAATGTCGCTTGTGTATGTGTAGACGTCATGTGAACCCTTTCACTTTACTTAATTTATTTATAATCAAATTTTGATCAAACGGATTGTCGTTATTCAAAATTATGTTGTGTAGTGTTTTATCTCAGGATTTCGGTATCGCAATTAGTTTTTCGATTGGACAAATATCTGCATAGAAATGTGTAACTACAAATAATGTGGTGTAATCAAAATGAAAAAGGCTAAGGTCCCGGTGTACAGAAGACATTTCTTTCGGTTGAAAATCTCCCTACGATACCGGAGATCAGTTAATTAACAGTTTTTTGATAACAGAATAAAAAAAAATGGAAAAAAAATGTTTGTTGTGAGAATAGAACTCAAGATCATGTGCATAAAATTGACGCGCTCTAGCCGGTTCGGCCACCAAGATTCACGATTACGTTCCGATTTGTTGCCATGATTTTGTTTAATTGTCACACATGATGCTTTCGTACACATAAACCAAACGTTTGTGTTTGTATGTCTTCGAGTTTATATACAGAAACGCTGAATGTATGAAATAGTCACACATATGGAAGATAAAATATCGTACTGCCATGTGAGAAAAATCTCGAATCACTTCTTATGTACATATCGCTTCGCAATATGTATGTAATAAGTAATTCTCGATTTTCTCTCACATAGCAGTAAAATACTATGATACACTCAAAGACTTGGTGGTCGAATGGTTAGGACAGTAGGCCTGTTCATTTTAGAGAAATAGTCTCAAATTCATCTGGCATGGTGTTTATCTGGTCCGGAAGGCTAAAATATTGGACCCGTATTTTTTTTTTGAATTTTAAAAAATAGTTTAAATCTGGGGAGCGAAGCATTTGTTCAAATGTACGAATGCGTTGGTTAGAAGAGTAAAAAAGATATACACCATCATTCTCCTCTCTTCTAACCAACGCTTTCGTACATTTGAACAAATGCTTCGCTCCCCAGATCTAAACTATTTTTTAAAATTCCAAAAAAAATACGGGTCCAATATTTTAGCCTTCTGGACCAGATAAACACCATGCCAGATGAATTTGAGACTATTTCTATAAAATGAACAGGCCTATTAGGAGGTTCCGAGTTCGAGTCTCGGTCGGGTCACTGGTTAACTTCAAAATAAAAAACGGAAATAAAATTTACCCTAGAAGAGTAATAAAATTATATCCCTAGAAAACCAGAATAACGTATGTCTTAGAGTTTATATACAGAAACGAGTAATGTATGAAATAGTGAAAGACATGGAAGATAATATATATTACACACTTGTCACGAAGAAGTCGAGGCTTGCCGAGACTGATAGTGACAAGTGAGTACTCTATTTTATCACATAAGCGAAAACGAGACAACAACATAGACCTGAAGTGTAATTTTTGAATTAAACTTCTAGTTAAGTAATTTTGACATCCGAACATGTGATAAACTAAATTAATTTTGTAAAAAAAATCTGTGCATTTTAGAGGCATACCGTAGAACAATTTTTTGTTTAGAATAATGTTCTGCGTCTAATTCGTCAAGACTTCAATGCCCATTGTTCAACGCGTTCAGGTATAATGTACAATGTTTCAATAATAAAAACGAAGAAAATTTAATTTCAAATCAATATTCACTTACAATTGAAATTGCTAATTAGACCCCATTGTGTTACAACTACGCTAAGTAGAGGTTAATGAGATGCATTATTAGCGGTAGATATGATAGCCGGTGAGCAAATTTTCAAGTTTTCTACGAATTTTAAGGATTTTCTTTGTTTTCAAAAGGATTTTCTTAAAATTTCAAGAATTTTTTTGGGTATTTTCTCTGCGAGTTAGAGACTTTTTTAACAAAGAATTTTCTTTTGCAAAAAGATTTTCTGCCTCGGCTTTTCTGAAACTATTTTTTTTTTGTTATTTATGGAATTAATTGAGACTGCCGTATGATCACACATTCAATGCGTTTTAACGGTGCGTTTTAATAAGTCACATTATCACGTGACGCGGCTGACTTGTCTACTAAAATGTATAAATTATGGATTGTAGTATATATCAATTGTTATTTAGTATAACACAGTATATTCTTGGGGAATGTGCTCGCGAACATTTTAAAAAGCGATTTCCGTTAAAGTATTTCCGTATATTGATTGTTGATAAGAAGAAAGTAGCAGCATGGAGAGGAAGGAGATAATTTTCGATGGCTATTTCTATGATGTTACCGAATTTATCAAAAGACATCCAGGAGGAAGTATAATTTTAGATTATACAAAATCTGGCGAGGATGGTACCCATGCAATTCAACAGTTCCATCATCGATCTTTTGATAAAGTCAAGAAAATGATGGGATCGTTCAAGAAACGTCCAGTGACAGACAGTGATCGTATGTACTGCTTGTCTTGTAGCTCAAGTTAAACATTTATTAATTAATTCGCAATCATTTTAAGAATTCATAACTTAGCTGTTACATGTATGCACGTTTCGTTACGAATTTTTAAATTAATTAATAGTATCACATTTTAAAAGACATATCATCGGAAAATCTAATGAGACAAATTAAGAATTTTGTTTTTGTTTTCATTGCTACATCACAAAGTTGATTCAGACCCTCGAGTGCTCAAAAAGAATCGCGCCCTATCTGAAGATTTTACAAAGCTCTACAAGGACCTGGTTAAGGAAGGATTTTTCGAACCTTCTCATACTTACAATGCCGTGCGTATGGTAGAGGTGCTAGCGATGTGGTATGTTGGATACCTTCTGCTTCAATGGCCACACAATGTTGCCAAATATGCTGGAATATTTTTTATTGGTTTTTCGCAAGGACGCGTCGGTTGGGTGGGACACGAGTGTGGTCACTATTCTTTCTTAGGATTTCCAAAGTTTGATCGATATTTCCAAATGTTCTTGCACGGTAACAATTAAAATTTTAATAACCGAACGCGAAGTAGCCTCTTTGAATTCTGCCGTAATTGGCATGAAAGATTAAGTCAAAATTTTAAACAAAAGAATTCTTTTGTTTTAATTTTTTATTCATCCCCTCATGCAAATTACGGCAGAATTGTGTTTTGAATGATATGTATTAAAAAGTAAATAAATGAATCAATAAATAAATAAAATGATTTTGACTCCAAACGGCAGGAACGGTAGGTGGCACGTCTGCAACTTGGTGGAGACGGGGACACAATCGGCATCACGCGATGCCACAACGGTTAAACCATGACATTGACCTCAGCACGGTTCCATTGCTGGCATACAACACAAAAGTGGTGAAAAACAATGCTGAAGGCAAGGGATTTCTCATTAAGCATCAGGTAAATTAGTGAATCTAAACGAATGTGTCCTAATATTAAAATGATTCTCAATTCAGACATACTTCTTTCCGCTTGTCAGTCCTTTGTTGGGTGGACTATTTTGGAAATGGTATAAAGTACCCAAATTCCTCATCAAAAACAGGCTGTACACTGAAATATTGGCATTCATTGCACATTATGTCATTTACTTATATTTAGTTGGTTTCTGGGTTGGATTTTTTTCGACCTGGATGGCTTCTTCCTACATATTCTTCAACTTTGCGTTGAGTCACACTTACTTGCCGGTTACGACACAGCCAATGCATTGGGTTGAATACGCTCTAGTGCATACTGCAGACGTTGAACAAACCCGTTGGTGTGACTATTGGATGGGATTTCTGAACTATCAAATCGAACATCATCTATTTCCTGCAATGCCTCAGTTCCGACAGCCACTAATAATAGACAGGGTCAAGACGTTGGCAAAAAAACACAATCTTCCGTACATTTGTTATTCATATGCTGAAGCAATAAGGCAAACGTATTTAAATTTGCACAAAGTGTCGCAAGAATTGATCGATGCAGAGTGATATCTTTGTCGACTAGGTATTTGAATTCTAGGTAGGAATATAAAAACAGTAGCAAAGAATGCAAATACTAATAAATAAATTGACATAACAAAGGGCAAAGTCAATTATCCAACAGACTAGAGTTCTCATAACTTTTTACTTGCAACGATAACTTCGATAATCTGCTTGCTATACTCTCTTTGCTCCACTCTCGAATATCCATATCGATAAACGACCTTTTGGAAATTTGTAATCCACACTCATCCATTTTCCATCACCTATGGCCAGTCTTCATCACCGTCGCTTTCCTTAGGCTATTAAGACGAAATAATAAACCTTTAAGTTAACTGTAAGTAAAGATTATATCGGACAATCAGTTCTTCCATCCATATCTTCACTGACCACACTGTACATAGGAATACAGTTGACAATACTTATGAATGATTGGACGAACAACGGTTTAGATGGTCGGTAAGATGAATATAACGTCATTCCTCATTAACCAAAACAGACCAGGTCAACTATTGGTGTAATAGTCAAGATAAGAAAATGTTGAAAAAAGTTGAAAATACTGAAGTCCGTATGTAAAAGTGTTGTCGCTGAAAAGAGTCCATAAAAATTGCAAACCATTGGGCATACCCATACCTTGTCTCGGGTCATAGCACTGAAAATTGATTGAAAATAATTCGGGAAAAAATCAGTTTAAACTGAACATTTACACCGATGCAACTTACTTATTCAAAGGCATACACGCACACGACGAGGTGGCCGAGCGGTCTAAGGTGTTGAACTGCTAATCCAATGTGCTCTGCACGCGTGGGTTCGAATCCCATCCTGATTTTGTCGATGATTTTGTTTCTCTTTATGTTGTAGACTCGAACCTTTTACTCCATCTCATACGGATTTTTTACGGTCGTGCCATGGCTTAGCAAACTCTAGACAGATGTATTGAGTAAAGTAAACAGTTTACCTGTTGCCAAGATTATTATTTTGAGGCGTAGGACATTATTGCCAGAGCCGAAGGCGTGGCCTACAATAATGCCTACACGTCAAGATAACAGTCTGGCAGTAGGTGCATTCCATATTTTATATGTCGAGAACAGATATATCGAGATAAGTTAAAACTCGCTCGAGATTATCGTTCTAGATCGATAAATGAAAATTTCGGTAGACTGCGTACATTTTCAGAGCTGATCAAACTAACGTAAGTTAAGAATGAATTTACCAAGGTTGATCCGAATGATCGATGACTCTATAAAATCGTTAGTCTCCCCTCACCTGACAATTTTGCGGAACAACTTTTTTCTGGTTGTCTTTTTATTTTTGGCAGAAGAGTTGTTAAAGTGAGCTGCGTCGCATGTTGAAAAACATTTATTTGTGAACTCAAAGTCGAATTATTTCGCCAATAAACAGACGATTTATTAGGAAGTGTACAGGTTTGTAGTGCTTAAAAAGTCGCTGCGATACATACCCAAAAAAGGTCGAAAGGTCCGTGTGTGGAAGCGCTATAGACATCGTAAGCCAGTATATGGTTTTTGGTTTCGGAATCTCTTGGACAGCAGCGACGAAACAAGTTTGACAATGGATAGTAGAGGGTAGTCCACCAGTAGTCCAACTATACTACTGAAGCCGTTGTCCGTCGCTGTCCAAGGTTGTGACAGGAAATTGAAAAAATTTGACTGCGCTGAAGAACTTCTAAGGGCTCATCTGCCGCCATAAAGCAACTAAACCTGCATACTTCCAAATAAACCGTCACGTCTGTTTATTGGCGAAATATTTCAACTCCGAGTTCACAAATAAATATTTTTCAACATGCGACGCAGCTCCCTTTTACACAGCTCTACTGCCAAAAATAAAAAGACAACCACAAAAAAGTTGTTCCACAAAATTGTCAGGGGTCGTTAGTCTGATCATTCGGATCAAACGTGGCTTGAATTTCATTTTCATACAAGCTGGATGAGGTTTTCGCAAATTCATTCAAAGTCTGTATTTTATTGAAAGCTACAACTTCGTAGTAGTTAATGCGGTTTTATGTAATACAAAACACAAAAATGTATTCTATAATTAGAGCTAGATGAGCATGCCTCTTAAGGGTCAGCACAGGAATGTGATTATAAAAAACTCAAAAGAAAATGCATCAAACACTAGTCGAAGACGGAATAAAATGTTAAATCCAAAAGTGTAGCGTATGTCCATCAGCCTAGCAGAAACTAAAGTGTTATTGTAAATTGTTTAACACGCAATCAGGTCATGTACAATGTTGCAATAATAAAACGAAGAAAATTTAATTTCGAATCAATAATGTAATATTTCGCTTTAATTTGAAAATGCTAATTAAACCACATTTTGACATAAGCGCGCTGAGTTCATGTGAAGGGACGTTCTTACTGCATTATTAACAGCAGATATGATAGTCGGCTCGCGAATAATATCGGTTAAATAACATTGCATTACCATTTTTTTTAGTTCGGAATCTTTAAAATCCCTTAGCGAATTCAAATTTCATGCCAAAATATCAAGCACTTAATCAAGGCTATATAATTAGGGAGGAATACAGCCTTGCACTAGGGTTTGAACATCGACGACTTTTATAACTCTGATAAATCTAAAATTGTGTTTTCTAACGCACACTGTACTTAGTTTTGATAAGCATTATTAGAACGTTGTTTTACAATAAAAATACAGAGCGCAGCGGCTGTCTTGTCTGCTATATGTATAAATTTTGGAATTGTGTAGAATTAGTGTAATACAAAATATCCTTGTGTAAAGTGATCGCGAGCATTTCACAGAGCGATTTCCGTCAAAGTGGACGACCTCCAGGTAAAGTGATTGGTGATAAAAGAAAGTAGCAGCATGGAGAGGAAGGAGATAATCTTTGATGGCTATTTCTATGATGTTACCGAATTTATCAAAAGACATCCAGGAGGAAGTATAATTTTAGATTATACAAAACCTGGCGAGGATGGTACCCATGCAATTCAACAATTCCATCATCGATCTTTTGACAAAGTCAAGAAAATGATGGGATCGTTTAAGAAACGTCCAGTGATGGACATTGATCGTATGTACTGTTTGTATATTTATTATCATCAAGTGTAAAGTACTTTATTAGGCTCTAGATGTGTAACTATGGCACGTGGCCGCAGGCGGTGTAATAAACATAATACATATCGTGAGCCTAATAAAGTACTTTGCAACGAGATTCATACGACGATTTATGCAACTCGAGATCATAATGTTCGAAAACTGCGAACTTTAGATCGCTCTGTTGCATAGAACGTTGTATGAATCTCGGTGCGAAGCACTTGATTAGGCTCACGATGTGTATTATGACACGCAGGCCGCTGACACAGTTACACATCTAGAGCCTAATAAAGTACTTCGCACTCGATGTCATAAATAACTATTATCCAACGGAGGCACCTAAATTTTGCAAATTTTGCACATTATGATCCTGAGTTAGATTTTTATTTTTTCATTGTTAAATCAAGTCGATTTAGACCCTCAAGTGCTGAAAAAGAATCGTGCCCTATCAGAAGATTTTACAAAGCTCTACAAGGACCTGGTTAAGGAAGGATTTTTCGAACCTTCTCATACATACAATGCTGTGCGCATGGTAGAGTTGCTGGCGATGTGGTATGTTGGATACTTACTGCTACAATGGCCATACAATGTTGCTAAATATGCGGGATTATTTTTGATTGGTTTTTCGCAAGGACGCGTCGGTTGGGTGGGACACGAGTGTGGTCACTATTCTTTCTTAGGATTTCCGAAGTTCGATCGATATTTCCAAATGTTCTTGCACGGTAACAATTGGAACGTTTATAACGAGAAGCGATAATCAAAACTTTAAATTATTCGCTAGGAACCATTGGAGGCGCTTCCGCAACTTGGTGGAGACGGGGACATAATCGGCACCACGCGATGCCACAACGGTTGAACCATGACATTGATCTGAGCACAGTTCCATTGTTGGCGTACAACACAAAAGTTGTGAAAAACAATGCTGAAGGCAAGGGATTTCTCATTAAGCATCAGGTAAATTAGTGAATCTAAACGAATGTGTCCTAATATTAAAATGATTCTCAATTCAGACATACTTCTTCCCGCTTGTCAGTCCTTTGTTAGGCGGAATATTTTGGAGATTTTACAAAGTACCCAAATTCCTCATCAAAAACAGGCTGTACATAGAAATATTGGCATTGATTGCACATTATGTCATTTACTTATATTTAGTTGGTTTCTGGGTTGGATTTTTTTCGTCCTGGATGGCTGCTTCCTACATATTCTTAAACTTTGCGTTGAGTCACACTTACTTGCCGGTTACGACACAGCCAATGCATTGGGTTGAATACGCTCTAGTGCATACTGCAGACGTTGAACAAACCCGTTGGTGCGACTATTGGATGGGGTTTCTGAACTATCAAATCGAACATCATCTATTTCCTGCAATGCCTCAATTCCGACAGCCGCTAATAATAGACAGAGTCAAGACGTTGGCAAAAAAACACAATCTTCCGTACATTTGTTATTCATATGCTGAAGCAATAAGGCAAACGTATTTAAATTTGCACAAAGTGTCGCAAGAATTGATCGATGCAGAGTGATATCTTTGTCGACTAGGTATTTGAATTCTAGGTAGGAATATAAAAACAGTAGCAATGAATGCAAATACTAATAAATAAATTGAGATAACAAAGCGCTAAGTCAATTATCCAACAGACTAGAGTTCTCATAAATTTTTACTTGCAACGATAACTTCGAGAATCTGCTCTACTCTCTCTGCTCCACTCTCGAATATCCATATCAATCCATTTTCTATCACCCATTGCCAGTCTTCATCACCGTCTCTTCCCTTAGGCATCATTAAGATTTTCTTTATTTTTACCGAAAATTCATGATCATTTTACATGTGATGAGTATTTACATATTTTATAATTTGTAAACTTCATCTAGCTGAAGTTAGGTGTTATGCTATGTTATGCTATGCTCTGGTTTTATTTTCGATTGAAAACAATTCGGGAAAAAATCAGTTTAAACTGAACATTTACACCGATGCAACTTACTTATTCAAAGGCATACACGTACCAGGCGCGCCGAGTTCTGTACGGCGTTCCTGTCGCCCCATACGTTGCCCCATACGGTTTTACGTATTTCTTTTGTTTACCAAAATTTTGCCCCATACGAGCTGATAAAAAGTCGTACACGTACACGACGAGGTGGCCGAGCGGTCTTAGGCGTTGGACTGCTAATCCAATGTGCTCCGCACGCGTGGGTTCGAATCCCATCCTCGTCGATGTTTTTCTTTTCTCTTTATGGAGTATCCATTTCATACAGATTTGTTATAATCACTTTTTAATAGTCAAGAGCACATCAATGTGATGTTGTTGAATTTTA
The DNA here is from genome assembly GCF_014529535.1 of Bradysia coprophila. Taxonomy (NCBI): domain Eukaryota; kingdom Metazoa; phylum Arthropoda; class Insecta; order Diptera; family Sciaridae; genus Bradysia; species Bradysia coprophila. The sequence continues at coordinate 43,989 of NW_023503343.1, forward strand.
TCGAAATTTTGCTAATCAGTAATTATCATCAATTGAATTGGTCCTATAAATTTTGTGAAAGTTTGTGCTGTGCAATTGTTGTAATCGTTTTAACGGTTTCACTGTCGTAAGTTCGAGTTTAAAGGATTTTCTAATTAGATTCATGCGTCTATTGACAGTTTTTTTTCTTTGTTTCATTTTTTATTAGAATTTGCCGAATCGTTGATCAAAAGAAGCGATTCCTTTGGATTTGTTGAATTCTTGTTGACACCTAGTAAGATTGATTTAAATCTTTTTCATTTTGGGTTTGCGTGAATTACTTTTTTTTTTAATTCAATTTCAAAGGATTCTATCATTGCACGGTACAAGTCATTTGTTCATGAAAGTTGTAACGCGAGAGCTGAGAATACTAAAAGTGAGGAATTTGTTGTTTAATTTCGTTACGATTTGAACTGTTTGAACTATTTGTCTACCGTTTTTTTAGAATTTGAAGCGTTATCGAATAAACACCACAAAAATGAATTGTCTGGTGTTTTACTGCTATCAAACTTAGTTTCTGGATCAAGCATTAGACGCGTTTTCAACATTCTTCAAATTTTTTATGGTCTACACGACAACGTCATCCATCACATCTATTGGTACAATGGCATCCAAAGCACCAAACGTTTATTCAACAAGGAGCTGTCAATGTTGCCCAAATGTCGATACGGATGATATGGTACAGTGTGATTGCTGTGATTCATGGTTCCATTTTACTTGTGTGGGTGTCAGAAGTTCTATTTCAACGAGAGACTGGCAATGCGATAAATGCAAATATACGCTACCGAAAAGTTCATCGTTGGCTCATCAAGACAAAGAAAATCGCCCTCCGCAAAAGGTGATGTGGCGAGAGACGAAAAGTTTTGATTCAATGTCATCTGTTTCATCCAAGAGAAGCAGAAATTTGGCATTACAAAGGTTGGAAGAAGACCGTGCATTAAGTGAAAAACGTGATCGTGAATATTTACGACGAAAATATTCAATTTTGGAGGACGACGAGTTAGAAGTACCACAAGGCGAAGAAAAGATAATAGACGAATCGTCATTTGAAAATGTTTTGCGGTGGACAAAGGATATGCATGATTTATCGAAGGATTACACGAACAAGTTCACCATGGATGACGTTTCAATTTCGTTGGGTGACCATGAATTGACCAATATAAATCAACGTTTTGTTCCATTGGCACAATCTTCAGCAAATGTTCGCCAACCGAAATCATCACATACTGTACAACGAAAAACAATGGGTCCATTATTGACAGACAATCAACTATCGACATCGAATCCACCAATTGACAAAGCAAGAACAACAATTGGAAAGCTTAGTGGTTCGTCGACTGAAGTGCTGTGTCAGTGCAGTAATCCATTTTGTGCCTTAAGTCATCGTGCGTTTAATACGACAGAGGTTTCACATAGTAAACCATTGCAGTCAAGAGTTAACGACAACGACTTGGAAACAACGTATTCTGTTGTCACTGATAATAATGAACCGATAATTGGAGGAGTGCGGAGAAAACAAAAGCGTCCAAATCTCATCCAACCATCGAAATTACATCTCGCTGATCCGACGATTCGTCAGTCCGTGTTTTGTTTTGGAAAAGAAAATCAATTGCCGTCAACGAATTCGTGTGTCATCAAGAAAGCGGATGAAAGTAGAAATAATCGATTTTCCACTGGGTTCAAATTCACCAACGCACCACAGGAATTTCGACCACAAATTTTTTCACATGATGTCAAGCGTCCAAGAATAGATAACGACCGATTTGGATTTTCAAAAAGCAAAACATCGAAGCCGTTTCTACCATATGTAGATAAACATCATCAGTCAACTAGAACATTCGAGCATCCGATTCGACAGTCCAATTCGAATGCATCCGTACCAGCCGGAAACACACCAGCTGGAAACACACCAGCCGGCAACACATTACCAGCATCAGTAAATTGTGCACCAAGTGAAATGAACAGTTCTAATCCATCGAGATATCAAAATAATTCGTCGATTATCCCATATAGTGGACACCAGCCGATTGATTTTCGAAAGATATGTTTCACCCATGTGGAGTTGACTGCAAACCAGATAGCATCAAGACACACCATGAATCGACGATTGCCACAGTTTTTTGGAGAACCTACAAAATGGCAAATGTTTGAAAGTGCCTTTGTCTATTCGACAATGTCGTGCGGTTTGATGAACCACGAAAATTTGTCTCGGTTGACTGATAGTCTACAAGGTGTTGCAATGAAAGCAGTCAAAAGTCGACTTCTGCATCCTGATTCTGTACCTGGCGTCATGGAAACACTCCGTCTCATGTTTGGTCGACCGGAGTTGATCATTCAATCACTTTTGGAGGAAATTGACAGAACTACGGCACCGAAATCTGACGATTTGAAATCGTTGATAATGTTTTCGATTTCCGTAAAAAATTTGTGTGCGACTATTGAATCGTTTGGTGCGGTTGAACATTTACGGAATCCAAATTTAATGAGAACCTTAACAGACAAGTTGCCATCACAAATTCAGCTAAATTGGGCATTCTACAAACATCAAGTCCGTGATGTGAACGTTGCGATTTTTGGTAATTGGCTGTATGAGTTGGCGACTGTTGCTAGCGATGTTGTCACCGTCGATACATCGGCGGAGGTTAAGAATGCTCGCAAAGAAATTGAATCCAAGAGTTCCAAAAAAGACAATTATGTTAACGTCCACAATGGGGCAAAGACAGAGGCAAAATCGCAAAATTCTGCTGCAGTTTCCACAAAGAACTCCAAAGTATGTCCAGCCTGTAAAAAGGACATCTGCAAAGTTTTGGCATATTGCGAAACGTTTAAGAGACTAAAACGTCCCGACAAATGGAAATTAGTGAAAAGCAACAATTTGTGTGGCTGTTGTCTTGGAAATCATCGATATTTTAACTGTCAACAAAAAATTCTTTGTGGCGTTGCTGGTTGCAGCCTTTTTCATCATGTGTTATTGCATAACGATTCGAAAACAGACGAGTCCGAGAAGCAGGTTTCCAACATCAATGCTACCAATAAAACTTGCAATTCCATGGCATCATCAGTGTTAAAGTTTCCGGAAATATTTCGAATCGTTCCGGTGAACTTATTTTTCAATGGCGTATCGACAAGAATCTTCGTTTATTTCGATGATGGGTCGAATTTGACAACTATGGACCGAACGTTGGCTCAAAAAATTGGTTTACACGGATCCCAGGAAAGTTTATGCGTGAAATGGTCATTTGGTGACTCTCAAGTCGAATCAGATTCTCGCATAGTTTCTGTTCAAATAAGTGGAATTTATGATGGCGCAGAGGAATTTACTCTTGATGATGTTCGAACAGTGAACAAATTGCAATTGCCATCGCAGTCTATTACGAAGAATTGGCTCAGCAAATTTCCACATTTCAAGAACCTTCCAATTACGCCGTACAGGAATGCCGTACCGCAAATGATCATTGGATTGAATTATTCGAGATTAATGGTGTCACTTGAGACGATTGAAGGAAATTGGAATCAACCAATCGCCTGTAGAACGCGGCTTGGTTGGGTCGTTCAAGGCCCGAATGATGAGATGATTTCATCAGGAATTTCGACTAAAATTAGCTTGAACATGTGTGTATGTCAATCATCCGACAACAATCTTCATCAATTGGTCAAAGAATATTTTTCACTTGAATCGTTTGATGTGAAAATACCTGATCGTGTCGTGGGGTCCAAAGAATTGATAAGAGCTTACGACATTTTGGAAAAGTCAACGATAAAGAAAGACAATCACTACGAAGCCTCATTACTCTGGCGTAAGGATGACGTCACATTGCCCAATAGTTACGACATGGCTAAACGACGATTAGAATGTGTCGAGTCAAAAATGAGAAAAGATCCGCATCTGGCCAAAAGAATTTGCGATTACTTCAAGGACTTTATCAACAAAGATTATATTCGCAAGCTGAGTTACGAAGAACGTCAGAAACATGGGCCACGAACCTGGTATTTGCCGGTTTTTCCTGTCTTCAACCCAAAAAAACCAGAAAAATTACGTTTGGTTTGGGACGGTGCTGCAAAGGTCAAAGGGGTTTCTCTCAATTCTGAATTGTTGGCTGGACCCGATCAATTGGTACCTCTTACAGACATTTTACGACGTTTTCGGGAGGCTTGTATTGGATTGAGCACTGACATCATTGAGATGTTTCACCGGATCTATGTGAACAACGAGGATCAAGATTCACAACGTTTTCTTTGGCGTGACGGAAATGCTAATAAGGAACCAGAAGTATTTGTCGTAAACGTTTTGACATTTGGCTCAAATTGTTCCCCGGCTGTTGCTCAGTTTGTCAAGAACAAAAATGCAAAAGAATTTGAACGAGAGTTTCCGAAGGCAGTAGAGGCGATTACAAAAAACCACTACGTCGATGATATGATTGAACGTGCCCATGATGTCGACTCGGCTGTACAATTGATCAAGAATGTGCAATTCATTCACCGACATGCAAACTTTGAGCTGCGAAATTTAATTTCGAACAATCAGCAAGTGCTAGAAGCTATCAATGGAAGCCCAGAATTCAATGACAAGATTTTAGTGGACAAATTGGACATTGATGTTGAACGAATTCTTGGTATGTACTGGAATACGAAAACCGACACTTTTACTTATTCTCTCCAGTTCATAAAGCTGAAAAATATGACGGAAGAACATTGTCCAACTAAACGCGAAGTGCTACGAGTCGTAATGTCCGTATTCGATCCATTGGGATTTTTGGCTCATTTATTGATACATCCCAGAGTTTTGATACAAGAAATTTGGAGACACGATATCGGTTGGGACGTTCAACTACCACTTTCGCTCAAGTCAAGGTGGCTGGAATGGGTTAAACATCTGATGCAAGTTGAACATTTGCATATTCCTCGTTTGTACTCAACAAGGCTGTCACCGACTCGGCCAAAATCAATTCAACTTCACGTTTTCGTTGATGCAAGTATAGAAGCGTATGCAACAGCAGCATATTTTCGTATTGAAAACCAGGATGGCGTCGACAGTTGCTTGGTTGGTGCTAAATCAAGAGTTGCTCCGAACAGACCGATGTCTATTCCACGCTTGGAACTACAAGGTGCCGTGCTTGGTAATCGTTTCGCCGAGAGTATTTTGCAAAGTCATTACAGTTTGGACTTCGAAAAAATTATATTTTGGTGCGACTCAAAAACGGTTTTGTTCTGGTTGAATACCGAACCACGCCGTTATTCTCAATTTGTGGCTTTTCGACTCGGCGAGATATTGGATTCGAAAATTAATGCTCAATGGCGCTGGATTCCCTCCGAATTTAATGTTGCGGATGAGGCAACAAAGACGGAGACATTGCCCGAGTTATCGTCGTCATCTCGCTGGTTTGCTGGTCCTGAGTTTCTTCGAAATCAAAATCCGGAATTTTCTTTCGATTTGGATGAGCCAGATTTTACAACAGAGGAGGAAGTACGCCCATTCTATTTGCTGACACATCTGCATGTTCCAATGAACACTTTGTTGGTTTATGAAAATTTTCCACACTGGAATCGACTTCATCGTACAATGGCGTTTGTGTTGAGATTTATTCGCAATTCTAAGCTACAACCTCAAGAACGTTCTTTCGGTGTTTTAGCCAGCAACGAATTATTGGCAGCCGAAAATTGTTTGTATCGCCAAATTCAATACGAAAGTTTCAAGGAAGAAATTTTGATCATCCGTTGGAATGAAACTGCACCTTTGGACAAACACAAGGATTTTGACAACGCAAGCATCATTCGAACATGTTCACCGTATTTGGACAAATTTGGTGTTTTGCGTGTAATGAGTCGCCTCGATAATGCACATTCGATTTCTGAAACCGCTAGACGTCCGATAATTTTGGATAGAAATCATTTTGTTACTCGTCTCATTGTCGATTCCTATCATCGAAAGTATCGTCATCTGCATCATCAAACCGTTCTCAATGAAATTCGTCAAAAATTTTGGATTCCGAAATTACGAGTGGTGGTGAATAGCATTCGGGACAATTGTCAAAAGTGCAAGAATTCGGCAGCGATACCACGAATTCCGGAAATGGGTTCAATTCCAGAAGCTCGTTTGGCTGTTTTTACTCGTCCGTTTACTTTCACTGGAGTTGATTATTTTGGTCCACTTTATGTCATCGTCAATCGTGGTACACAGAAACGATGGGGAGCACTTTTCACTTGCATGACGACACGGGCTATTCATTTAGAAATTGCGCATTCGATGGATACCAGCTCATGCATCATGGCGATACGCAATTTCGAAGGACGTAAGGGTACTCCACGGAAGTACTTTTCGGATCATGGCACAAATTTTCATGGAGCAAACAACGTTTTTACCGCAGAATTGGCTTTGGAATTGGCCAAATTGGATTATGAGAAAATACGGGAGGAATTTGTCACTTCCGAAACTTCTTGGTCTTTCAATCCTCCCAAAGGTGCACACATGGGCGGCGTTTGGGAACGCATGGTTGGCATTGTCAAAGTTTGTTTGGACGAAGTTTTAACCGTTCGTTACCCTACCGACGAAATGCTAAAAAGTTTATTTGTGGAGGTGGAACGCATTGTGAACTCACGACCTTTAACATACGTTTCATTGGCACATCCCGACGACGAGGTTTTAACGCCAAATCATTTTATTTTTGGCTCATCAAATGGTACGAAGCCTCCTGGAGAATTCATTGATGCAGATTTGCTGCGACAGAATTGGCGGACGATACAAGCGATGAGTGAAAAATTTTGGCAGAAATTTGTTGTCGAATATTTGCCGACTCTGATGCGACGCACCAAATGGTTTCGAAAGGTTGAACCATTAAAAGTCCACGATGTTGTCCTTTTGGTGGACTCGAGTTTTAAACGAAATACATGGCCGAAGGGAATTGTTGTTGAAACTTTTATGGACAAGAGTGGGCAAGTTCGAAAGGCTCGCGTTCGCACTGCTACTGGTACAATATTTGAACGTCCCGTTTCTCATTTGGCCCGACTGGACGTTGATGCTCCTACATTGGTTAAGCCGGATTCTTCGAACCAGTTAACGGGGGGGAGAATGTCCGACAACACTGATAACGATTGCCCGATTGGACGAATTGCTTAGACAATAACTTTGACGTTTGATTGATCGACGGAAGTGTTCTTTATTACGATAAAGGTTTTTTAATAGTCAAGAGCACATCAATGTGATGTTGTTGAATTTTATCGAAATTTTGCTAATCAGTAATTATCATCAATTGAATTGGTCCTATAAATTTTGTGAAAGTTTGTGCTGTGCAATTGTTGTAATCGTTTTAACGGTTTCACTGTCGTAAGTTCGAGTTTAAAGGATTTTCTAATTAGATTCATGCGTCTATTGACAGTTTTTTTTCTTTGTTTCATTTTTTATTAGAATTTGCCGAATCGTTGATCAAAAGAAGCGATTCCTTTGGATTTGTTGAATTCTTGTTGACACCTAGTAAGATTGATTTAAATCTTTTTCATTTTGGGTTTGCGTGAATTACTTTTTTTTTTAATTCAATTTCAAAGGATTCTATCATTGCACGGTACAAGTCATTTGTTCATGAAAGTTGTAACGCGAGAGCTGAGAATACTAAAAGTGAGGAATTTGTTGTTTAATTTCGTTACGATTTGAACTGTTTGAACTATTTGTCTACCGTTTTTTTAGAATTTGAAGCGTTATCGAATAAACACCACAAAAATGAATTGTCTGGTGTTTTACTGCTATCAAACTTAGTTTCTGGATCAAGCATTAGACGCGTTTTCAACAACAGTCTTGCCATGGTTTAGCAAATTTTTATTGAAAGCTACTACTTCGTAGTGGTTAATGCGCTTTTATAGAATACGAAACACAAAAATGTAGGCTATAATTTTAGCTAGATGAACATGCCTCTTAAGAGTCAGCACAGCAATGTGATTATAAAAAACTCCAAGCAGAAATCGCTAAAAAATAAGAAAACGAAAGGAAAAATTCGACGAGGATGGGATTCGAACCCACGCGTGCAGAGGACATTGGATTAGCAGTCCAACGCCTTAGACCGCTCGGCCACCCTGTCGTGTGCCTTCGAGAGAGTTAGTTACGTGGGAGTAAATGTTCAGTTTTTAACTGATTTTTTTTATTTCCAGCATTTATTAGCAAGCCGTTATACTTACTCGTAAATTCTATATTAGAATGGTTTGTCAAAATTTTATAGACTTTTGAAACGTTCCATATTTCTAACACACCCTAAAGAAGTCAGTTTTCAGTAAATTGAAAGATGAAACAATCACATGTTGTCTATTCTATTCCATGTAGTTGTGGATGTAGATATGTAAGTCAGACCTTACAGTATTTGAAGGGTAGAACTGGTCAGCATAAATATAACATCAGTAACAATGAACATAGCGCATTATGTGATCATGCGATTTCTACTGGTCACACACCGCTATGGGAAGATGTTCACATGTTAAAATTGTCTATCGAGAAAGTAATCAACAGAGACATTCTAGATTGCGATAAAAAAGACACCGAATTGTCTCAACAAACATACTGATTGTCTAGTTGAATGTCTGTTGTTACAGACTTCTTTCGTTGATTAATTTAAAGATTTTTAATGTTTGTGACCACCAATGTTTAAATTTGTAGTAAGTTGACCGGTGATTAGTTTGCTAAGTTGTTATTCTAATTTTGAAATAATGTATTTTAGTTTAGCATTAGAGTCATATATGACGAAGCACGCTTTTTAATTCGTTTCTCAATTTATTATATAAACATTCGTGGTATGTGTGTTGCTATACGATGTATTATGATTTAGTCCTCACGAAAATAATGTTTTCAGCCACTGATGATGGCATCTATTTGATGTCGAAATTGATTTGGCAAAAATAAATTGATTTTGGGACAAATTGAGCGATACCGATTTTCTCTAAAAATTTTGATAACACGCTAATCGATTTACAATTATTCCATTTTTTGTTTGATGTCAAATAGTTATTTATACAACAAGTTGCCAAGTGGCTTTTGTCACTGAATGCATCCCATGGAAAGCTAGTTTGAAAAACACATCGTGTGGCCGAAACAACCCCATTTTACAACTTCCTGTGCATAGATAAACTTGAAATAGTAGAAGACTGACTATCTGTATTGTTCGATTCTTACAAGTACAACAACCCCGTACTTGCTATGCTTGTTTAAAAAATGAGATACAAGAACTAGTAATCTATGGCACCAATTGATAAATGCTTCTGTTTATCTAGTGTTAAGATATCAATTGTCATACCTTCGTTGTCCCGAAAATAAGCCTTGGTTCATAGGGAAATGAGCGACAAAAGTTCTGCTTTTAATTTTACAATCCAATTTAGGTATTCATAACTGGTGCATGAAACACGAGTCGAAGACGGAATAGAATCCAAAAGAGTAGCGTAAGTCCATCAGCTTAGCAAAAGCTAAAGTGTTATTGTAAATTGTTTAACACGCAATCAGGTAATGTACAATGTTGCAATAATACAACGAAGAAAATTTAATTTCAAATCAATAATGTAATATTTCGCTTTCAGTTAAAAATGCTAATTAAACCACATTTTGATACAAGCGCGCTGAGTTCATGTGAGTTACTGCATTATTAACAGCAGATATGATCGTCGACGCGCGAATAATAACGGTTAAATAACATTGCATTGGTTTTCTGTAATTGCATTCGTTCCAAGAATAAATGAAGACATTACCATCTTTTTTAGTTTGGAATCTTCAAAACATATTTGATGTTTTTAAGAGTTTCAGTCATCGATGTTCCCCATCAATAAAGTGTTTTCAGGTTAGGGTATTTTGGCACAAAATTTTAAAATCCCTTAGCGAATTCAAATTTCACGCCAAAATATCATATACTGTGAAGCACTTAATCAAGGCTGTATACTTAGGGAGGAATGCAGCCTTGCACTTAATTGACTAGGGTTTGAACATCGACGACTTTTATAACTCTGATAAATCTAAAATTGTGTTTTCTAACGCACACTGTACTTAGTTTTGATAAGCATTATTAGAACGTTGTTTTACGATAAAAATACAGAGCGCAGCGGCTGTCTTGTCTGCTATATGTATAAATTTTGAATTTGTGTAGAATTAGTGTAATACAAAATATCCTTGTGTAAAGTGATCGCGAGCATTTCACAGAGCGATTTCCGTCAAAGTGGACGACCTCCAGGTAAAGTGATTGGTGATAAAAGAAAGTAGCAGCATGGAGAGGAAGGAGATAATATTTGATGGCTATTTCTATGATGTTACCGAATTTATCAAAAGACATCCAGGAGGAAGTATAATTTTAGATTATACAAAACCTGGCGAGGATGGTACCCATGCAATTCAACAATTCCATCATCGATCTTTTGACAAAGTCAAGAAAATGATGGGATCGTTTAAGAAACGTCCAGTGATGGACATTGATCGTATGTACTGTTTGTATATTTATTATCATCAAGTGTAAAGTACTTTATTAGGTTCTAGATGTGTAACTATGACACGAGGCCGCAGGCGGTGTAATAAACATAATACATATCGTGAGCCTAATAAAGTACTTTGCACCGAGATTCATACAACGATTTATGCAACTCGAGATCATAATGTTCGAAAACTGCGAACTTTAGATCGCTCTGTTACACAAAACGTTGTATGAATCTCTGTGCGAAGCACTTGATTAGGCTTACGATGTGTATTATGACACACGGCCAGCGGCCTCGTGTCATAATTACACATATAGAGCCTAATAAGTACTTCGCACTCGATGTCATAAATAACTATTATCCAACGGAGGCAACTAAAGTTTGCAAATTTTGCACATTATGATCCTGAGTTAGATTTTTTTTTCATTGTTAAATTAAGTCGAATTAGACCCTCAAGTGCTGAAAAAGAATCGCGCCCTATCAGAAGATTTTACAAAGCTCTACAAGGACCTGGTTAAGGAAGGATTTTTCGAACCTTCTCATACATACAATGCTGTACGCATGGTTGAGTTGCTGGCGATGTGGTATGTTGGATACTTACTGCTACAATGGCCATACAATGTTGCTAAATATGCTGGAATATTTTTGATTGGTTTTTCGCAAGGACGCGTCGCTTGGGTGGGACACGAGTGTGGTCACTATTCTTTCTTAGGATTTCCAAAGTTCGATCGATATTTCCAAATTTTCTTGCACGGTAACAATTGGAACGTTTATAACAAGAAGCGATGATCAAAACTTTAAATTATTCGCTAGGAACCATTGGAGGCGCTTCCGCAACTTGGTGGAGACGGGGACATAATCGGCACCACGCGATGCCACAACGGTTGAACCATGACATTGATCTGAGCACAGTTCCATTGTTGGCGTACAACACAAAAGTTGTGAAAAACAATGCTGAAGGCAAGGGATTTCTCATTAGGCATCAGGTAAATTCAGGGAATCTAAACGAACGTGTCCTAATATTAAAATGATTCTGAATTCAGACATACTTCTTCCCGCTTGTCAGTCCTTTGTTAGGCGGAATATTTTGGAGATTTTACAAAGCACCCAAATTCCTCATCAAAAACAGGCTGTACACAGAAACATTGGCATTGATTGCACATTATGTCATTTACTTATATTTAGTTGGTTTTTCGGTTTGGTTTTTTTCGTCCTGGATGGCTGGTTCCTACGCATTCCTAAACTTTGCTTTGAGTCACACTTATGCCGGCTTACGA
>NW_023503344.1:5000-10000 GCF_014529535.1 Bradysia coprophila
CCACGAAGAGCCCCTTGTACAGAATACAAGTTGCCCTACGCCCCAGGCCCCACGACTTCCTCATCACACGACGCAAACACCCAACAAGACCAAGAATCTTACCCCGGAGGTAAACGAAGTGCGGCCTAAAATTCATACGCTCAGCAACGAAGATTCCCAGGTGCTTCACCTCACTCTTGTAGGAGATGGAGGTGCCGTTCAGCCGTATGCACGGAGGCCGGTTGGCCGACAAGTGACCCTTCATAAGGATACACGTTGTCTTGCCCGCCGACACCGGAACACACACCTTCTTCCCCCACTCATGACACAACTGCAAGCACCGCGTGCCCAGCTCCTCCAACGCCGATCGACTATTAGCCCCAATAACAATGGTACCGTCGTCGGCAAAAGCTACAATGAAGAATCCAGCTGCCACGAGTGCCAGCAAGAGTTCATTCATTACAAGCTTCCACATCGCCGGTCCACTCTTAGATCCCTGAGGACACCCACGAGTCACATCTTTCCGAACGATGCCAGTCTTACCAACATAGTAGACCTTACGACCACCAAAGTAACTCATCCACAAACCAAACTCATTACTCTGAGCCTCATCTAACTTCAGAAGCATGGAAAGCCAGCCAAGATTGTCAAACGCACCTTGAAAGTCGATATTCAGCCCAATAACGTACTTCATCTCCGAGCATTCAACATGCCGCTGAACGCATCTCCATGCATCTTCAGTAGACTTGCCGTAAGTGAACGCGAACTGATACGGTGAAACCTCCACATCCATCAACTTTTGATCCAGCTCTTAACCATTATACCCTCAAGCACCTTGCCCAAGTTATCTAACAAACAGATAGGTCGATAGGAGCCTGGGTCAGATCTTATCCGGTCCGGAGACTTGAGTAAGATGACCAAGCTCGCTATTTTCCATTCTGCGGAAAGTAACTCTCCAGCAAGCACTGCTTGTACAGACAGAACATATATTCCGGGATTGCCCCCAGACAGCACGAACCATCTCTCCCACAATCCATCCGGCCCGGGCTTTTCCTCACCTTACACCTTCTCACGGAGTCGGATACTTCATCCATCTCCAGATCAGGTGGTAAGGTCTGGCAATCGCCTTCAGCCGGTCAATCTCACTCGCATCATCGATCGAGGCAGGAAAGAAAACGTTCATCATCGCATTTACACTACCCTCCACGTATCAGTATACACACCGTCGACTTAACGCTACAGACATCGACAGGCTTCCTCCTACCCGACAGAGCTTAAAAACTCGTCCCCAGGGGTTTCATTGGATTCGCTAGCCACAAACTCCTGCCAGCACCGAAGCTTGGCTTCACACAACATGCGCTTGTACTCAATCTTACAATCCCTAAACGCCTGTAGCCGATCTGCCAGACTTGCGGCACCGCATTACGAATGCGTTGAAAGGCATGCCTGCGCCGTCGCAGCTCACTCCTCTTCTCCGCAAGTTCGACAGACCACCACTCATTCTGGAAAGTTCGCACCGCGGTATGCCTCCGCATGTTCCAGTCGTTCGCACCGTATATCCACTCTGTGAGTAAGTCGACCTTCTCATCGACACTCACGTTTTCATATTGCGCCAGGCCAAACGCATCTGCTTTAGCTTTCACATCTCCCATGTATTCACCCCAATCCGTATCACGGGTCTGCCACCTGGCAGACTGTGGTGATGGAGAAGCATCAGCCACTAGTCCGTCCAAGCTAACTCGAATACGGATCAGATTATGGTCACTAACACCCCATTCAGGCTGCACAGACCACTCATACCCGAACCTACCGCCAGCTTCGTTTACCAGTGTCACGTCAATGTCGCTAGAGCCATTCGGCCACTAAACGTGTACCACTCCGAGGGTTCATTGATAACAATCATTCTGCCTTCGAGTATCCATTCCTCGAGCAGCAGACCATTCGCTTCATTCAGCCTTCCCCTTCCCAAGTTCTCACCCTTACTGAACCAGAGGGGGAAACGGCATTTGCGTCCATCCCATGATCATATAGGTATTACCACACTTCACACGCACATTTTCCATGTATTGCAGATATGGTCCTAGGCAGTACCAAATCTACAATACACGGACACAACGTACATGCTACATGTGGCACCTTTGATCAACACACACACACCGTACTCATCGGTACAGTCCTCAATGACAAGCACATCAGCTTCAGGGTCGTTTATCACAATCGCACTGATTCCAATACCATCGTTAACTATTCTACTAGTAACCACCCTGAAGCTAGACGGCAGTCCCCTTACCTCCCCACGCAAAACGTACGGTTCCTGAATCATAGCCACCCGAATGCGCTCCTCACTCATTTTCATACCAAGCTCAACCATCGCAACGTATGACTTACCACAGTTCAGCTGAACGATCTGTGGAAAGTCAGCCATTACCCAATTACACGATTCCGCCGACGCTCACACTCCCTAATGTAGCACGGACACCTTATCGACGAAACTCTATGTCCAGTGGCCGGAAGCCCCGGAGCATGCAGTTACGACAACTCGCCAGGCCCGGACAAGCCGCCACCGCATGGCCAGATTCTCCACAGTTGTGGCACAATCTGCCCAGCGTACAGCGAGCCAGCATGTGCCCGAAACTACCACATCCATAACATTGCGGCACGCTATCATGTTCACGCACACGGTAACTCATCCATCCTTCATACACTCTTCCTTCACTCAGCAGACGGTCGCGCACCTTCTTGGGCGCGTCGATAATGACGTCAACACTGTCGAATCCGTGCCTAATTTTCCCCACCACCCTAATTTGCTTAGTAGATAGGGACAGTAGGAATCTCGTTAATCCATTCATGCGCGTCACTAATTAGATGACGAGGCATTTGGCTACCTTAAGAGAGTCATAGTTACTCCCGCCGTTTACCCGCGCTTACTTGAATTTCTTCACTTTGACATTCAGAGCACTGGGCAGAAATCACATTGTGTCAACACCCGCTAGGGCCATCACAATGCTTTGTTTTAATTAGACAGTCGGATTCCCCAGGTCCGTGCCAGTTCTGAATTAATTGTTTATTGATAATCGTTTTTGATGGAAAGCCGTTAAGCCCTCCACCATCATAGCAAGAAAGTTCCACATTTTGGCTATGAAATCTTCTATCCGGGGAACAGATCGATGCAGAACACCAACCCTATTTACCCAGAACGAGCACATTAACCGTTATAAATGTTTCCCAATCAAGCCCGACAATCTCAATCTTCAGAGCCAATCCTTATCCCGAAGTTACGGATCTAATTTGCCGACTTCCCTTACCTACATTATTCTATCGACTAGAGACTCTTCACCTTGGAGACCGGCTGCGGATATCGGTACGGTCTGTTGAGAAGTTTGCGTGGCCCCACCATAGATTTTCAAGGTCCAAGGAGAAAATACTGACACAACAGTAAATGTCATGCTCTTCCAAGCCATCCACCATATCTCTCTATAAAAGACTTCCATGGTGGTACGTTTGTTTAGCAGAAAAGAAAACTCTTCCAGTATCTCTCGAAGGCTTCTCTATGGTCGTTCCTGTTGCCAGGATGAGTGTAATAAGACCCATTTTTAATAAACAAACGTATACTCAACAGGTTACGGAATTGGAACCGTATTCCCTTTCGCTTTTATTGAATTATGTACAACAAAATTAAGTGTGTGTAACATAAATTAAACAGCTTTCGCATAAAGCTTAGGACCGACTAACTCGTGATCAACCACTGTTCACACGAAACCCTTCTCCACTTCAGTCCTCCAAGATCTCATTCGATTATTTGCTACTACCACCAAGATCTGTGCCAATGGCGGCTTCATGCAGGCTCACGCCAAACACTTCTGCGCACACCATTGTACCCTCCTACTCACTAGAATTTCACAATGATGACCGAATGGCCAACAATTTTTATTCTAGCGATGATGTATAGGCATATGACTTGAGCGCCATCCATTTTAAGGGCTAGTTGCTTCGGCAGGTGAGTTGTTACACACTCCTTAGCGGATTACGACTTCCATGTCCACCGTCCTGCTGTTTTAAGCAACCAACGCCTTTCATGGTATCAATATGAGTCATTAATTTAGGCGCCGTAACATCATGTTTGGTTCATCCCACAGCGCCAGTTCTGCTTACCAAAAGTGGCCCACTGGGCACAATATATCTAAACCCCAATATCTTCAGATCAAGAAAGATGAGGTTCTTACCCATTTAAAGTTTGAGAATAGGTTGAGGTCGTTTCGGCCCCAAGGCCTCTAATCATTCGCTTTACCAGATAAGATTATATACAATATAATTCTTTGCGCCAGCTATCCTGAGGGAAACTTCGGAGGGAACCAGCTACTAGATGGTTCGATTGGTCTTTCGCCCCTATACCCAATTCTGACAATCGATTTGCACGTCAGAACTGTTTCGATCCTCCACCAGAATTTCTCCTGGCTTCGATCTGATCAGGTATAGTTCACCATCTTTCGGGTCACAGCATGTATGCTCAAGGTACGCTCTTGAACAGAGGATTCAATTGCTTGGACCATGTTCGTATAGAACGCCCCGGGATGAAGAAATGAAATTTAATTCACTTGTAATCCCATAAAATAGTTATTTTAATTGCGCCCTTAGGTTTCAACAATATACCCAATGACTCGCACACATGTTAGACTTCTTGGTCCGTGTTTCAAGACGGGTCCTGAAGGTATCCCAAATCTATCGCATTGCTAATCAAATACATGCTATCACTGCACCCACGCACTGAAACAGCACATGAGCCGTGATACACATAAAATGTGGTTGCATGATTTTTAAAAACTATCTGCTGTTTACCAGGTCACCGCTATGGCATCAACCATATGACATAAAATGCCACAGATAGGAATGAACAAACCATACGGGCCATTTGATAAACCATCCATACGGATATACAAATAGATCGCAATGTTCTACACTGAGAAAAGTGCATACCACCGTTCGTTTCGAATGAAACTACTAGAAAATAATGAATTTCTCAT
>NW_023503345.1:0-57762 GCF_014529535.1 Bradysia coprophila
ATATGGTCGCCAGTTCAATCTTTTTGTCAACGTTCGTCTGTCCTTCTTGCAATATGTCCCGCCCAGCTCCATTTCAGAGATGCTATTCTTTCCATGACATCAACGACCCTGGTTTGTTGTCGAATCCATTGATTCGTCATTCTGTCTCTGAGTGTTATTCCAAGCATACTCCGTTCCATGGCTCTTTGTGTCACTCTCAATTTATCTTCGGATGCTTTCGTTAAAGTTAACGTTTCCGCTCCATAAGTTAGCACTGGAAGGACACAAGTGTCGAAAACTTTGCGTTTCAGACTATTATTCATTTTGCTTTTGAAAATTAGTCTGAGTTTTCCGAACGCTGCCCATGCAAGACCAATCCTACGTCTTATTTCTGCAGTTTGGTTGTCCAGACCTAACTTCAGTTTATGTCCTAGATATACGTAGCTGTCGACTCGTTCAATGACAGTGTAACCAATTTGATTTCTCTATCGTCCCGATGTTGGTCATGACTTTTGTTTTCGATAAGTTCATCTTGAGGCCAACTTTGCTTGCCTCTTCACTTAACTGTTGCAGCATAAGCTGAGCCTGACCTAGATTCGCTGCTATCGGTACAATGTCATCAGCGAAGCGGAGATTGCTCAGGTACTCTCCATTTATCTTTATTCCCATTTTACTCCAGTTTAACTTCTTAAAAATACTCTGCAGAATCGCCGTGAATAATTTCGGTGAAATAGTGTCACCCTGCCTTACACCTCGGCCGATTCTGAATTTCTCCGTGCTCTTATGAAGTTTTATACATGAAGTAGCATTTTTGTACACATATCGAATTGTGTTGGAGTACCTTGAGTCTACTCTACATTCGTCTAATGCGTCCAATATCGACCATGTTTCCACTGAATCGAAAGCTTTTTCGAAGTCTATGAATATCAAGACTATGTCGATGTTGATGTCGATGTCGATGGCTAGCAGCGTCGACATTTTCGATTCGTATTCGGTCCTGAAAATTATAACCGTCCGTTTACATTTGTCACTATTCAGGATCAGGATGTGTTTGTTGCGTTGTAGGAACTTATCAAGTTTACGGTGAGTGTCTCGAATGAACGAGTCCATCCCATCCAATTTATTGTCTTTGGTAATGAAGTTCGTTATGTGATTGGTTAAAATCGCTCGTGTATCATCAATCTTCTACAGATCAGCGATCAAATGTGGAATTTGAATATCATCACGTGTTACAGGCATCGCTAATTGAGGTCCAATTCATGAAATCCATCGGTAGCGTAACATCCGTTAGGTTGAGCACGTTATCCAGTTTAAATAGATCATTGTTCTCGTCCTGCTCCGATTTCAGTTTCTCGTATTTTTTGATGTGAGCTTTTTTGGTTTCGTTCAACTTCTTACTCTCTTTACACCGTTGCGACTGTATAAATCTTTCAATTAGTGTACCTGGTAAGCACATCTTCACTTCAGTTCATTTTCGTATTCTTTCAACTTGGATTCGATCTCGTTGCATTTGACCACGCATAGTGAAATTTCGTAGTCTAACAGTGATTTACCACATTCACGTTTCAGCGAATCAATCTTCTTATTGTTACCGGTTCGATTGCTTATACAGCGATTCGAAATCTTTAGCTTGTGTAAGATGAACATCGGAACGACGTGATTCGATCTGCATCTTAACAGGAATATTCTTCTCGATGATGTGGTTGCTCTGCTATCGATCAAATTCGCGTACTGTATCATGACTGAATGGCAATTCACGTTAAACGTTAGTTTAATCCATTGAAAGAAATGCATGTTAAATGTGGATGTTGATGTTGGTATTGGTCTTAGAGGCTATGTCGATTGTAGTAAAAGTGGCTTCACTCACTGCGACGAGTAAATTATTGGTTTTCGGTTCGTTAGCCAAAGGAATGTGAATTAGTTTTCCTCGTATTTGTTGCGAGATTTGATTGGCTTGTGGTGATGGTTTTCATTGAAAAAACTGATTTTTTCAAAATTTGTATATTTCGGATGATGTGGTGACATCCATCTTCAGCTAAAACAACAAACATAGCACGAGACTTAGTACACAACTTAATCTTAAACTTTTAACAACAAAAGGAAATCACCTTAAATTGAGTTCAAATCGCTCACATAAGAAATTTCAGTATAACTATAATTTCTTATCAGAAATAAGAATTGAAAATAAACTTTACATCTTCAGTGTACACATATACACCTTTGTCAGTTAGATAACATTGTGATTTGACACATCCATAGATGCATCAGCTGGTGATTACTCTACGCAACATGAAGTTGTTTGAATGAGTTCATGACATTGGAGTAGGTTGCTTGTAGTTTGTTCGACGTTTTGTAGTTGTGAGCTGATTCATCGTAGAGCCAAATGTAGCAAGCTTCCAACGTCTTCCGTTTATACCAATCGGCCTCAAAATCAAGGATTTTTACTTCCTTGTCAGTGAAATCTGGCTCGTGGTCATATTGTCCAGGCAATGTCTAGTAAGGGCCGTTTTGGATCCCGGCTTGAGCTTGGTTTTTGATGTCATATTCGTGTTCTTTCTTCCTGGTGCACAGACACCTCTTCGTTTCACCGATGTAAAAAGTCGAGCACATTTTGCACTTGATCCTGTAAACTAGTCCTTCCTGATCATTTTCGGGATGCCAGTTTTCACTTGACTTGACTTGACTTGACTTTCGCAATAACAAGCTTGCCCCTGTGGGCTCACCCATGAGATTATTTGAACGTGAGGACTTTGACTTGAATGATCACGAATGAAATTCAAGTCCTAATCTCCCTTTTCTCTCTCCTAGACTCGGTTCATTGTACACCAGAGAACAATTGTGCGCTTCTCTCGTCGAGCACACTCATTCACATTCGCACTCTGCCTCCGGCACTTTGTGTACGATGAACTTTGTCAGTGGTGGGGCCACTACTTGCATTTACTTTGACTTATATACAAGGATGAACCAAGGTAACTAACTCAATCACCGTCGCTCGATCTATGTGGTCGGACTAACTACACGGCAGTGGGGAGATGAACCAACCACCTGAGCTCTTTCATTGCTCGGAAATATTTCAATTTCATTTCGTTTATTCACCGCCGAAATATATCAGCTGTATACAAATTTTACAAGTTTTACAAACATTAAATTACTAGTCAAAACTTTGAAAAATTAAAACATCGACTCGGGAAGTCAGTCCTTATAGTCAAAGTGAACACATAAACATTAATCCAATCAACTTAAAAGCTCGTCATCTACAACCTCGTCATCTTCCTTCAGTTTTTCCTTCACTTTCGCTTTAAATTCATTACGACCATAAGACCACTATACTTGTTCACTAGTCTGATTTTTTTGCATCGGTTGATTATATCCATAATTCCTCTCGTATAGAACTTCAGCCAGTGGTCTCTCATTCTGAACGATCGATGCTGCCTGTCTTCTGATGAATCTCGCCTCAATATTCTCATCATTGATTCTTTTGTTGTACAAGTCGTAGGCCATTAGAGCATTTGCGATCTTTCTGCGTGTAGATAATTTGTCAAGTCCAATTTTCTTACATCGCTCTTGTATGGTTCCAGTCTGTACGGCGGAATGCGGTTTGTGTCTCCCAAAGCATACATAACAAACTGTTTTTGGACTGACTCGATGTCATTGCTGTAGTTCTGTTGGTACGGGTCCCAAATAACTGACGCAAATTCCAGTTTTGACCTTACGTATGCATTATACAGCACCACCAATGTCTTGTGCCAAACTGTCCTTTTGATACAGACTTAATAAACCCATTGACTGTCTCGCTCTGGTTATACTTCTTTCCATGCGTGCGATAAGCGTAAACTTCACATCGACCGGGATGCCAAGATCTCGAACTTCCTGCTTTCTTTCAACGACATGATCCCCCATAAAGTACGTAACGTAATGCGGATCGTTGATTCATGCTATTGTGATGACTTCGCATTTCTCCAGGTTAAACGGAAGCCTGTTCCTTTCGCTCCATCTCAAAACGTTGTCAATGTCAGCTTGGAGTTGTCTTGAATCAGCCGACGAACCAACTTCCATTAACAATTTTATGTCATCCGCAAATAGAAGTGGAAGTGCAAATGACACACACTCCACAATGTCATTAACACCAATCAAGAACAATGTTGGGCCAAGAATACTTCCAGCAGGAACCCTGAAGTTGCTGTATAAGTCCTAGATTTGACATCACCAATGACAACATAGAACAGCCGGCCAACAAGAAATTCAAAAAGCCACCTGGCGGTTCTTTTTCCAATGCCAAACCATTTCATTTTTTTAATGAAGATTCGATGCCAAAGTTTGTCAAATGCATTTTTAAAGTCACCATAGAAGATGTCGAGTTGTTTTCCTTCTTGATAATGCTTCGTGTGCCACAATGGAGAGATTTAACAAGTTTGTTTCTACCGAAGTCTCGGTCTGAAGCCGTGTTGCGCATTTGAAATGTTCGGATTAATTCTATCCAAAAGCTTCAGCTGAATCGCGTACTCATAAACTTTTAACACCACTGAACTGATTGCTGTTATACGGTAGTTTTTCACATCATCCTTCTGCCTTTTTTCTTGTAAACCGGAACCACTTTTGAAATCTTAAGCTTCGAAGGAATTTTTCCCAGTTCCATCGACTTTTGGTGCAAAATCCAAAGCGGCACACTAACGCGTCCATACATTTTTTTACAAATAACGGTGCAATATCATCGGACCACTGGTACTTTTGGGATCTAATTTTTCAATCGCATTTTCAATATCACCCATTGTCAGTTCCACTTTTCATGTATCGTCAGCTTCTACACCATACTCCTCATCAAAAACTAGCGGTTCTTCGTCCTTCGTATACAGTCCTTCAAAATAATCGGCAAATATATCTGCAACTTCCTGCGGATTTTCAGACTTTCTTTCACCAAACATCATTTCACACGGGTTATGTTGCACATTTTCGTTTCGACTTGGCGTATGACCAAAACTCCGACGGATTTTCCACAATATTTTGTTGTTCGATATATTCTTTGTTCAGCCTTTCGTTCAACTCGTTGAATTCTCTTAACGGCCTTTGCATAGTCTAATGTCAAGATATCCTTCGGTTTCTGTTTGTACATTTTCTTTTTCTTATTCTTTTTCTGCTGCCATTCCCGAGTCCACCACTTCGGTCTGTTTTTGTTCCGGCCTAATACGGATCTTTGGTACATTTTCAACGATCACTCGATTCAACAATTCATAGAAATAGTCAAAAGCCTCATCAACGTCCATCCGATCAAAAAAGTGCTGCGAAATTTATTGCCCCCAGTTGCCGTATTATATTTTCATAGTTCGCTAACTTGTACGAAAAAACTTCAATGAAGTCATCTAAGACGTGGACGTTTGTTTCTGGATAACTTTCAAATGCCAACTCGATCGGTACATGAAAAGGATCTACTTCAGTATTCAACGTAATTGCAACTGGAGCCTTGCACACATGTAGATCACCGGTACCATTTACAAACACTAGATCTAGCACGTTCTGTGAAATGTTCTTCAGATCCGACAACTGAAAACAACGACAGATCATGCATTTTCCTAAGAAATTCTGAAGCTGCATGAAAATACACTGTATCGGTGTGTGATGCCATATCCTGCGGTAGCAAAAACGTATCAGAATCATCCCAGTTCCATACGACGTCATGCAGATTAAAATCTCCTATCACCATTACTCTACAATCACTTTCCATCGCCACGACCCGACGCACAAGTTCGTAATGTTTAAGCAAAATATCCAACCTCGTGGAATAACAAGCTTGCCCCTGTGGGCTCACCCATGAGATTATTTGAACGTGAGGACTTTGACTTGAATGATCACGAATGAAATTCAAGTCCTAATCCTCCCTTTTCTCTCTCCTAGACTCGGTTCATTGTACACCAGAGAACAATTGTGCGCTTCCTCTCGTCGAGCACACTCATTCACATTCGCACTCTGCCTCCGGCACTTTGTGTACGATGAACTTTGTCAGTGGTGGGGCCACTACTTGCATTACTTTGACTTATATACCAAGGATGAACCAAGGTAACTAACTCAACCACCCGTCGCTCGATCTATGTGGTCGGACTAACTACACGGCAGTGGGGAGATGAACCAACCACCTGAGCTCTTTCATTGCTCGGAAATATTTTTGTATAGAATTGGAATCGTGAAGAAAATTACCTGTAGCAGGAGACTTACCAAACCACACGTCATACAAACCATTCATTCAGATTCATTGTTATTTCGACCATTTTCGTTGTGCGTTGGTGCGTAATCATTCTTTTGATTTTCGTATCATTCAAAAAAGCGTTCTCCAATAAGCCATTAGCGCGTGAAACGAGAGAGATAACATTAAGATCAGATATACATATCTTTAGCAGAAGGTAACACAGCCAAATTATTACATAAAACAGTTTACACTATCGCTAGTCAAAGAAACGAGAATGCTCCCATCAACAAACGTCCGAGAAAAACTGGAATCGCCGTTCCGACAGACACCGCGCAACGGGGAATGCTCTTCTCAACGTTTCGTAAAACGCTTCTCATGTGTTAGCCACACCACGTAAACAGTGACACCTACGTGTAGAGGATACGCTCCTCTTAGGGAACGTGCAAGAAACGCTCAAACTCAGAGGCTCCTAAGCCCTTTAACTTTACGGAGAGAATAGTTTCTACAAGCGAGGCAAACGTTCCCTTCAAAAAACGTTAGAGAAAAACTGAAGGCTAACGAACCATAACTTTGACTTGACATACGTCGACAACAATCAAAACCAACAACAGTCCGAAACTCGAAACGCGCAACATCACGGAAGAAGAAACTCTAGACAACAACAAATTGCAAACAAATTGTACTTGTGCAGGTACGAAGAGCGAAAACAAGAATAAGGCTTCTAATCGCACAGGACCATCGGTTAAGTATCTGTTTGCCAAAACTGGTAAAACGGCATATCCAAACCAAAAGCGTAAATGCTCCTTACAAGAAACGACAAAGCAAAACCGTGAGATATGACGCATTCAGAGAATGGTTACTGTAAAGCATCAACCATTCGCTCATCAAGTTACATCGCAAGTACCGTAAACCGTTACCCTATACAAACCGTATCTGCTTCAATTGGAGTCAGAGTTTTTTCCAAACTGTGCTGCACTGTGTCCCGAGCGTGTCATTTCAGTATCATTCAGAGCCTTCGTTCATCATCGAGTTTCACTGGTTTCACGGCTTGACCTGTATACAGCTCCGTTCAATATTCCTCCTGTTAGTTTCCGTACTGGCATTCGGCCTCTATTTCTTGGCATTTCCCTCAAATTCATGAATTCCATTGAGCAACTTGTCGAGAAACAATGTTGGTAATCATCCCGTTTCACCGCCTAAGTCTCCGTCCGTCGAAATTTCATTCGGGGAAAACTACAATCGCTCGCGAAAACAGTCGGACACAATTGTAAACAACTTTAAAATCAAACAAACCAAAAAAAAAAAACAAAGAAATAACTTGAAAAACTAAGACAAATTCGACGAGCAATAATTTTTCACGTTCAGCCATTTTCACATCGCCTACTTCGATCCAGGGAATGCCAGTTTTCACACACGAAAATGTGTTCTGAAGTCTTACGATCGTTTTTGGTGCAGCCCTCAGGTGTGGGTTCACCAGTTTCAGTTGCTTCTGAATTCGATGCGTTAGCTCCGGAATGAATGGTAACGACCGGTAGACTGGTTTTTCTATCAGGCTGTTTTTTCAATGAAAACCATCACCACAAGCCAATCAAATCTCGCAAAAAAATACGAGGAAAACTAAGTCAGGAGATATCTTCGAGAAACCCTAAAGCACTCGGGCTGCCCTAACGCACTAAAGACCGACTCAAATATGCGCATTTTCACATCGGATCTAACCGCTGTTATTACAAAATTAGGGGAAAAAAAGAATTTTTAAAATCGGTTGCGTTTTAATCAAGGTATCGTGTTTTGTGACAGACAGACAGACATTTTTTTATTGTGAATTAGTCATCAACCATTAATTTGATCTGATTCCATGGGTTCCTCGGTCTGTTGTGCGTGATCCTATTTCGGCAAACTGGACCTACTGATTAAAGTGGAATCCGAACCACTGTCAAACGTAAGTCTCATTGTCCTTACATCGAGAGACGCGTTACGATTTAAAATCTGGTATGAGTGTTTTATGTGAAATCACAGATGGAACTGTTTCTTTTTTTTGTATCAACTAGGTTTTATTAACATTAAGAAAAAGCATTAAAAAAATTCTTCTCGAATGTGCCTAGAATACAAGCTGCATTGCACCGTTGAATGGCTATTGAGATCTTTTGATATAAGAAATCTAAAACGCGTTTTTTGCCTGTAGCCCTTTTAAAAGTTTGCCAAGAGTATACATAAACAGCTTTGTTTCTGGACCGCAAACATCCAAACTATCAAACGCAATTGGTATGAATACGTGATTCTGCTCCAGGATAATTCAATGGTTTGGTTTTTTACGACTTTATTACGGTCATTACGGAAAGTGCCTATAGGCATTGCTACTGCGGTAACTAATCATACTTTGATTAGTAAAAACCGTAGGATCAAGCACTACCGATTGGGCTACCTGGATCAGTCATCTATAACCATAGAAAAAAGCATTGCCCTTACCGTCTACTGTAACAGCAAAAATTTGACCAAAGAAATTCTAGAAACAAAATTTTACCAAAAAAATTTTGCGTCACAAGTGGCAGATGTTGAGGAAAGTACTTTTAAGAAATTTTTTAAAATAGGCAAGAATATGTCCTAATACGTCCGAGCCATCTGCCACTTTGTGACGCAAAATTTTTTTTGGTAAAATTTTGTTTCTAGAATTTCTTTGGTCAAATTTTTGCTGTTACAGTTTTTGCGTACAAGCGCAGAATGTGTCACCTCCAGCGATATCAGTTGTTTTGGAAGTATGCACAGGGACTTGCGTCACTTTTACTTTTTTTTTTTATATAATTCGTTTATTCAATCAAATTAGAAAATATACACAAAATTATATTCTAGATAAAGATAAATTTACAGCCTTCCAGACTTTTTCAAATTTAAGTTACGACATTTCTTTACACTTTTGTATTAATTAGTTATTAAAACTTGACAATTCAGAAAAATGGTGAGATTTATTATTGTCTTAGAAATTTCTTTGGTGTATGTTGCCACCTGAGGATTGAAAAAAGACTCGAAAAAACAATCAATATTCTCGTTTTTTTTCACTTTTACTCTTTTGAGTGTTTTTGACTGATTAAACCTGATTCGCTAAGACTCGACTACTTCTTTACTTCGTCAACGCGTACTGTTACCCCGCCGTGCACCCGCCCTTAAGTCACACTCTTCGTAGGATACCAGAGATATGAAAGACAAACACACCTTTTCGATTTACATAAATTTCTTTATTTTACTGAATCGTTCTCGCACCTCTTCGGAAAGTTCCGTTAAGGAACATAACTTGTCCGTGGGGTACATTGTACGAATAATATCGCGCCTGGTATCGTGATTGCACTGAAGTTTCGGCGACATGAGTATCGGCGACTTCCTGAAGAAACGCCGACTTCCTGAAGAAACGCCGACTTCCTGAAGAAATGACGAGAAAAACCGACAACTTTCTACACTCACCGTTTCTTCAGGAAATCACCGTTTCTTCAGGAAGTCACCGTTTCTTCAAGAAGTCGTCGTTTCTTCAGGAAGTCGTCGTCATTTCTTCTCGTCGTTTTGGTAGGAGTTGTCATTTGATGTCGCCATATCTTCAGAGAGTCGTCATTTCTTCAGGAAGTCATCGTTTCTTCTCGACGTTTCTTCAGGAAGTCGCCGTTTCAGAAAAGACTAGAAAAAACGATGACTTCCCGAAGAAACGTCGGGTCGTTAGAATTGAGTGGGTGAAGTCAAAAAGTTGCTGTAACTATGTTTCTTAGTCTCTACATTTTTAGCGAAACATAGTCGTGGACCTAAAATCCATATGAGGGTACATGAGCGTGCTACTGTTTATAGCAACGTGTCTTCGAAAGATAAGGATGAAGTGCTTCATCCTTCTGTTGAGATTAATGTTTCAGATGTTTTAGGTGAGTTTGGCTTGTTGTGTAGATTGTCAGTGCCGTTGACTCGTGTGATACAGAAATCGGTTAGGATTGTAACTTGTCAGGAGCTCACACGTGTTGTTAAGGATTTAGTTAGAAAGAACGACCTTGATTCTTGGATGAAGCTGATGGCTTTTCCATATATCGTTCTTAGTAGTAAGTCTAAAGGGAATGATGGCATAAATGTTATCAGGAAGAATTTAGTTGCTTTTGCAGAGTGTACTGATGTTAACCAGGCTCTGTCTAAAGTTTTAGAAACTAAGGGGATGTCTTTTAGCTTTAAGGTTGTTGACGAGGAGAGTGCGGTGGTTAGGGGCCGTTCATAAATTACGTAACGCAAAAATTGACATTTTCAAGACCCCCTCCCCCCTCCTGTAACGCTAGTGTAACGCAATGTCATACCCCCCCTCCCTCCCCCCGGTTTGTTACGTAACGCAACTCATGAAAAAATTGATATTTTTCTTACAGTAATTACAAAAACTACACGATTGTATGTATACGATTGCTTCGGATTTTTTTTACAATTTAGATATGTCCATGCTGATAAGTTTCGGGTGTCACCTACTGAAAAATAATGTTGCAATGTGCAAGTTTTTAAGCACATTTTAATTTATTTTAAATTTTGTAATTTGATTTTTTTATGTTACAAACCATGTATGTGAAACTCGATTCGCTGTACAGACTTTTTAGTACGAAATATGTTGCGTGACGTAACGTTACTGTCGAACCCCCCCCCCCCCCCCCCCCCCCTGTAACGCTGTGTAACGCTAGACTGATACCCCTCCCCCCCTCTTTTGCGTTACGTAATTTATGAACGGCCCCTTAAGACTGCGACTAGGAAAGTGAGTGAGGGAGATATTAGGGGTGCATTGAGAGTTTTGTGCTCAAATGAGTCAGTGGCTCCGCAGACTGTTGAGACTGCTGCTAAGCTTCAGACTAAACACACAGTAGATGAAGGTGGTACTTTCGAAGTGGTGAAAATAGATTTCGAGATATCACCGACTGAGGTAGGAGATGTAGTTAAGGCTATTAGGAGTTTCCCTTTGAGTTCGTCAGGAGGGATAGGGGGCTTGAAACCAAGGCACTTGAAAGATTTGACATCTTTTACTTGTGGTGATTCAGCTAATGAATTGCTTAAAGCCGTGTCTTCGTTGATAGATATTATTAGATCAGGTCGAGTACAAAAGGATGTTTTAAATTATTTTTATAGTTTTATATTTTCAATAGCAAATAAATATATAATATACAATTATAAATTATAAAATAAAATAAATCTCCTCCAAGTTGCGACCTGACTCGAAAGTACCCATGATACTAGCCATGATACTAGTTTTAAAGGTTTTCTTTGGTGCATCGTTAACTGCTCTTAATAAAGGAGAGAACGATGTAAGACCAATTGCTGTGGGCTTAGTTTGGAGACGTATTGCAGGGAAGATTTCGAATTATAAGATTAGGGAACAGTTAGTGAGTAAACTGAAACCTTTTCAGTTTGGATTTGGGATTAAAGGGGGAGCTGAAGCTTTAGTTCACGCTGTGCGCGAATTTTCTATTTTGCATGATAAGTCGATGGCTCTTGTTAAGTTTGACTTTGAGAATGCATTTAATATGCTTTTTAGGAAGTTTATGTTAGGAGAGGTTAAAGATATTTGCCCGGAGTTGTTTCCCTTGTTGCAACAAGCATATTAAAAATAATTAATGATCATATTTTACAATTAATCGATGAAATTCCACGTAATTTTGTTCCAGAAACTGATACGCTTAAAAAAGAACAAAGGAATTGGGATCTTCCGAAGATCAAACATCAATTCGATGAGTTGTTTGAAAATGGTGATCTGTGACGTGGACCGAAAACGACGAAATTTTCGAAAATCGATCTGGCGGCAGCACAAAATCAAAGTTTGAAAAAAATTTTTCTTCCATAAAATGATCAGATGGACCAGCTGAGTGGATTTCCAGCTGAGCCTTAAAAGAACTAACACATTTTGTAAAAACCGCTACACCCTAGTGATCAAGGTGGAATTCACATTAATTAAATTGTAATCGCGTGTGCAAATAATGTTTTTTCCCTGTATCCAAAATCAGATTTCCCGAATTTCCCGGTATCCTTAAAATGTAGCTAGATTTCCCGATAACAAAGTTCTCATTTCCCGGTAAAACGTTTCTCATTTCCCGGTGAAATTTTATTTTTCAATTAAGTTTGATCAAGTACTGTCGTGACAAACATGAATTATGTTATAGAGTGTTATGATCAGAACGAGAGATCCGAAGACCAGTTAATTATAACTTGCCTTGGGGTACTTGTCATTTATGTTCAGTTTAAGTTTGTTTATTTCTGTTGTATTTTTGATTTTGTGCATTTGGTCGAGGTTTAGTGATTTTATGTATGATATCTACACAGAAACTAGGTAAATAATTGCAATAAGTAACTACACAAGTGCAAACGTTTGATTTACACGATGAAACACTTCACTTTCAATCTTTTAAAGGAGAAAATGCCGCATTATTGTGCTGTTCTTGGATGTCAGTCAAAGGGACACAAATCCGGCCGACGCTTTTTCCAATTCCCGTTATTAAACAAATCGAATAAGAAGTCCTTGTCGCTATCTCAAACCTGACAGACTGCGTGGTACCGTGCGTTAAATCGTTCTGGATTTAGTGCCGAAAATTTCAAATATGCAGTCTGTGATTTACATTTTGTCTCAGGTATTTTTGTTGCCAAGCTTGAATTAATATTTGAATTTCATGGTTTCATTTACTTGTCCGCAGGAAAGTCTGCGAAACTGTATCGAGTGGACGATCCCGACTGGGTGCCAACATTACGAATGGGTTACGGAGAAGAAGCAGCGTCAAACACCGAAATTGATAGCAATGTAGCTGGCGAAACGTCTAGTGAAATATTGGACTTATCATTATGCGTTAGTAATATGCTGGAAGAGAGCTATACACAGGACGTGTGTGAACCGAACGTCGTGGTCAATGAAAGTACTGAAGCTACTGAAGACATTGTCGATAAAAGTTTTCGCACTGACTTTCTTGTGCCTAAGGAGACGCAAACAGACGCTACAAATATGATAACAAATACCACGCAAACGGATCCTTCGATCACTGGAATTTCCGCAGAAACTGCTTTGTTGTAAGAGCAGATTTACATGCTGGAAGAGATGCTTACTATTCACAATGTTACGCTCGATAAGTTTAAAGGTGATAATAAGAAGACAAAATTCTTTACTGGAATTTCGCATTTCGCAACTCTTGAGGCTCTTTTCAAGATGCTACAACCCAAAATATCTGTTAGTGCAAAGCTGACAGGATTCCAAATTTTTTTTATAGTTTTATCTCGGTTAAGACTAAATTTATCCTTTCGATTTTTATCGTATCAGTTTAACGTCACTATCCAAACCATATCACGGCATTTCCATAAGTGTTTGCTTTTTATGTACAACAAATTGAAAAAATTCGTTTACTGGCCGGATCGAGATTCGATAAAGAGAACTATGCCACTGAATTTCAAAAAAAACTTTGATGATTCTCTAGTTGTAATAGTCGATTGTTTTGAAATATTTATTGAAAAACCGTCGAATCAAAAAGCCTCGGCACAATGCTTTTCAAGTTATAAACATGCTTACACAATAAAATATCTTATTGGTGTCACTCCTCAGGGGTTTATTGCATTCATTTCACAAGGATTTGGAGGCCGGGCAAGTGATAAGCATGTTACCGAAAATTGCGGATTTCTAGACTTGCTGAACTTAGGCGATGTTGTTATGGCCGATCGAGGCTTTTTAATCGAACAAGAATTGAAATGTAGGGGTGTGGAGCTAAATATTCCCGTCTTTACAAGAGGCAAAACACAGTTGCATCCAAGAGAAATAGAACACACGCGAAACATTGCGAACGTCAGAATTCATGTTGAGCGATTGATAGGACAACTGAGACAGAAGTTTACAGTTCTGCACCAGTTCAAATTTCCAATCAGTCTTATTAAGAAAAATAAATCATCCGTGAACACAATCGACCAAATACTAACTGTCTGTAGTGCTTTGTCAAATTTATGTGCGCCCATTGTTTGTAAGGTTAATGAAAATTTATAACGTAATTTGAAAAGACGAAGATTTTATTGTGAATCAAAATTTTTTTTAAATAAATTCATTTCAACTCTGAAATACAGTTTCTTCCTTTTCAAAACCTGATTTTCATTTCTTCATTTTCGTGTGGACGTCTTATATCGTTTTCTGGTGTAATAATTACCCAACAGTTCAGGTAGTAAAACTGTACGAAAGAATACGTGCGCTTTCGCATAGTTCTCCATCCAAAATGGTTCATCTTTGTAAATGCGGATAATAATAGTGGGATCGTTTGGTTGCCATACAACAAAATCGCAATACATCGAATTTGTTAAAAATATTTGCATTTGGACTTGGTAGTAGTATTCGTGATCTGGTTTTAGTTCGTAGGTACTCGTACCATTTTCATTTTCGGAAAGAAGCAACGGGCATTGCCGTCGATTCAAATATGATGACATGTTGCCATGTCGTAAAAGCCAAGGGCACTTTATTTCTAGTGAACCAGCTCCACAGCAGTCACACGATACTACGCCATCTGGAGATGCTCCACAAAAAGGATAATCATTGTTGACTACCAAACCACTTTCTTTAATCGAGAAGCCTTTGTGCGCCTTGAACATTGCATCCGCGTATACTTTCCTAGCTACGGGTTCATTTTGTATGCCGTACGTTGTTTGTTGCGATTTAAAAATATGCCGTTCGGGATAGCAAATACAATCTATTGTAGCTATTGACGGAGCTATCGTATCAGTGCGACACACTCTCTTGAACATAGAGGCAGTTATTCTCCCTGCCCTGAAACGGTACCATAGTTTACTAGAACTCTGGTCTCTAGTTTTCGATTCTATATACTCAATTTCGTCTTCAGTGTATGTCAACTGAATTTCCTTAGCAATTTCGCGCAAGTCTTCGAGGGGTAAGTCTTCATAAGCGATATTGTGCCTTGACCCAAGATACAGGTAAATAAATGAAATATTGTATTCGTCATCATCTGTTCTCAGTTCCATTTACAAATCTTGTGGTTCTTTTTCGATGAAGAACTGTGCGAATGGCTCTCTCATTGCCATGATTGGACAAAATACTCCATTCGCGTGAATTTTATGCAGAAACGAATCAATATCGGCTTCAGTGTCTTCTTCACATTCTCCACCTCCTACATCAAAAACATCAACAACCTCGGAATCACTACTTAGAAATGATGAAGCTGCAAATGAGACGTTGGGGTCTCTTTTAACAGATTTTCCCCATTCGATGTCATTAATACTAGCCATATCGACTTTCTTCGTTGTAGGAACCAGCCATTGCGCCAAGACGTCTGTACATGAAACTGCATCCTAGTTACAGGAGAGGAATAAGTTTCACTTGTTTTTGTGGAAGTTGACTTGGACAACAACGATACTCAAAGACAACAATAAAAAAACAAGCACAAAGTTGTTAGATTTTTCTTTCTTATTAAATAATCAACCAATAACAAAGACTGTAAATCCATTTCATCCATTTTACCACAAACCGACACTTAGTCAATAAACGAAACAAAAAAGATGTGGACATTGCAGCGGAGTGAAACTTACTGGATTTTGCAAATTTTGAGACGTTCTTCCCCAGTCTTCTAATAAAAAAAATATTGCTCCGATGTGTGAACACACTTCTCCAAGTCCTGCCATACATTCGCAGTGTCCAGTTAATATCAGCCCGTCTTTGTTTATTGCAGTCCAACATTTCAACGGCTTTTCATTTATCCTGTACGAATGCTTTACCTATAATTGTTCATGTTACATTTACAGTGAGGCTTTTCGTAATTCAGGGTAAAAATTACTGTCGATACTAAAATTGAGCCGGTTGTAATTTTCATGCATTGCAAGGATTGAATCCATCCACTTTCATACAGCTTGTAAGCTTCCAACGTTTTGAAAGCCCTCAAAGATGCATGTGTATACGCACTATCTTTTTCAATGCAATAGTTGCATATGTCGAAATAATGCAGATTGCGAGGAATGGGATCGTTAGCTGCACCTATCTGGTAGGGATCAATGCCACAACAGTATTGTTGCACCTTCTCTTTGTATCTTAAAAAAACGTCTGGATCCATTGTAATCAATGCACTGCATTTATCGTAAATTTGGGATTCACTGTGTTTCTAAATTATAAACACATTTAACACAGTTCACAATAATTGTTTATTGACAAACAAATTTAAAAAAAACGTAAAAAAAATCAAAACAGATCAAACATAATAATTCTGAAAATATCGCGCTTTGTTTTTGAATATTTGTTTTGACACATACGAGAAGACCAGTTTACTATAGAGTGTTATGATGAAAGAGATAGAAATATTTTGACAAGTACCTCAAGGCAACTTATAATAAACTGGTCTTCGGTCCTCTCGCTCTCAACGTAACACGTTGAAAGAGAAAGCAATATTTTGACAAGTACCCCAAGGCAAGTTAAATTAACTAGTCTTCGGATCTCTCGCTCTGATCATAACAGTCTATAACTTGCCTTGGGGTACTTGTCAAAATATCTCTTTCTCTCTCATCATAACACTCTATAAAACGTCGAAAGCCAAAGTCTCGAATTCCAAATGTTTTCTTTATTTATGTCAGATTTATAATATTTTCGTTTTATACTCTCAGCTATATTGTAGTGCCTGCCTAATGATTCCAGCTGCCTGGGCCCGCGACATTCGATAAGTTACTGAATAATCGTGAGCGGAGCGAGCGAATTTTTTTAGCGATTTATACTTTGAAAATATTCTATTCTCTGACTACAACCCTATAATTATCGAATATGCTCTTGGCACCGGGTGTTCATACTAGGGAGTTCATACTTTCACGAAATGTAACGTAAAGGTTACATTTAGGAAAAGGAGGTATTCTCTAGGATTATAGAAAACACATTTACTTTACATTTCGTAAAAGGATGAATTTTCTCCGAAATTTTTCTGGAAACATGCGGGTTTTTCTTGAAACCACTGAAGTTTTTCCGAACAAAGCTTAATTTTCGTAGTTTCAAATCTCTGAAAGTCGAAAATTTCTGAGATTTCGAAAAAAGTTTCAGATTTTTCGATGAATTTCGACGCTTCTCGATCGGTGTTTCTTCACGAAGATTTATTAACAGATCTATTCTACGTGTTTATTTCTCAATTTGGTACGAGTTTCACAAATTCTATATTTCACGCGGTGCCAATAGTCTCTTTATAATACTTTGACTAATAGCACCGGGTGCGATTAGCCATAGTATTATAAGAAGACTATTGGCACGCGGTGCCATTAGAAACAGTATAATAAAGAGACTATTGGCACCCGGTTCCATTAGTCTCTTCCTATAATTATGACGTTCAGCGTCTGTAATTTTTGATAAGATAGCAAGTGATCGCGAGCGGAGCGAGAGAGAAAATTTTGCGATTTTATAATTTCAAAACATTCTATTTCTGACTTCTCAGCAATTTTGATTCGGTTTCTAGTTTTAATCGATTTCCTGTTTTTTTTTCAATTTCCCGGTAAGTTTGATTTCTCGTCTATTTCGATGGTCCCTTTTTATCGACTTCCCGTTTTTTATCGATTTCCCGTCTATTCCAATTTCCCGATGAGTTCGATTTACCGTCTATTTCAATTTCCCGTTTCAATCGATTTCCTGTGTTTTTTTCGATTTCTCGGTAAGTATGATTTCTCGTATATTTCGATTTCCCGTTTTTCCTTGATTTCCTGTTTTTTCGATTTCCCGTCTGTTGTGATTTCCCGGTGAGTTTGATTTCTAGGTGAGTTCGATTTCTCGGTCAGTACGAATTCTCATCAATTTCGATTTCCCGGTGAGTTGAATTTCCCGGTGAGTTGAATTTCCCGGTGAGTTCGATTTCTCGGCCAGTATGATTTCCCATCAATTTTGATTTCCAGGCAATTTCAATTTCCTTGTGAGTTTGTTTACTCGGTCAGTATGATTTCCCATCAATTTCGATTTCCCGTCAATTTCAATTCCCCGGTGAGTTCGATTTCCCGGTGAGTTCGTTTACTCGGTCAGTATCAGTATGATTTCCCATCAAGATTTCTCGTCAATTTTGATTTTCCTGTGAATTTAATTTCCCAGTGCGGACTTCCCGGTGAGTTCGATTTCCCGGTGAGTTGGACTTCCCGGTGAGTTCGATTTTCAGGTGAGTTCGATTTCTCGGTGAGTTCGATTTCCCGGTGAGTTCGATTTCCCCTGGCTTCCCGCTTCACGAATGCGAATTTTTTTCTGTGTCTTCTTTTGGTGGATTTCCCGGTATCCCGGTATTTGGCCAAAAAATTTCCCGGTATCCCAGATACCGAGGATACACATTATTTGCACACGCGAGGCTTTCAATAAAGAAGTTTTCTAAAACGCCTCCGTTATTACATTTCCTAATATTAGCAAAGTAGAAAACTGACAAAAAGTACCCGACAAACTTTGATGAACTGTAAATAGTGTATGACGTGTGAAACTGCTCCAAGGGAAAAATAAGTTCGAAAATTGCCGAGTGTAAATAAGATACAGTCTTTCATTGGTGGATATATATATTTTCTTGCTAAATATAAAACATAAGTTTCCAAGACCAGCAGCCTTAACAAACTAATTCTTAGACGATAAAAAAATTAACTCCTAAGTTACCGACACCGTTCCGGCGCCCAGCTCGCATTGCGGCCCTCCGCTTCGCTTTGGGGCAATGGGCCGGATCGCTCGGCGTGTTAAACCGCTTTTTATGCACAAAGAAAATTGGTATTCATTTCGTAAAAATATGAACTCTGTAGCGACGAACTAAAAGAATAAAGTTAGGAATTGAGTTGAGTTGAGTTTTACGAAATGAATACCAATTTTCTCTGTACATAAAAAGCGTTTTAACACGCTGAGCGAGCCGGCCCATTGCCCCGGAGCGAAGCGGAGGGCCGCAATGCGAGCCGGGCGCCGGAACGGCCTCTATAACTTGGGTGTTAATTTTTTCTCTCTCGCATCGTCTAAGAATTAGTCAAATAAAAAGCGTTTCTGAAGAAACGGCGAGAAGAAATGGCGACTTTCTGAAGAAACGGTGACATGAAACAGCCACTTCAGAAAAATATTTTGTCGTCCTTTCTTCAGGAAGTCGTCGTTTCTTCAGTAATTCGCCGTTTCTTCTCGCTGTTTCTTCAATAAATCTCCGTTTTGTCTCAAAAGTGAACGTTACTGAAAGAAACAGCGACTTCCTGAAGAAACGCCGACTTCCTGAAAAACGGCGAGAAGAAACGGCGACTTCCTGAAGAAACGGCGACTTCCTGAAGAAATGACGACTTCCTGAAGAAACGGCGACTTCTCGCCGTTTCTTCAGTAAGTCGCCGATACTCATGTCGCCGAAACTTCAGTGCAATGTTTCTATCCACTGCTGGATGTAGGCCTCTCCAACTTCTTTCCATTTCGTACGATCCATTGCCATTTGCTGCCAGTTTGTACCTGCAATATTCTTAATTCCGTTTGTCCATCTCTCTGGTCCACCCACGTCCACCCATGATGACGAAGAAGTAGACAGATTCTATGAAGATGTCGAGAAAGCTCTTAACGAAAACACATCACATTACCAATATCTAATCGTTGATTTCAATGCGAAGCTGGGAAAACGAGAAGAAGACTCCGAAGTTTCTATTGGTAGTTTTAGCAACGACCAGAAAAATGAGCGTGGAAATACTTTACTCAACTTCCTACAGCAACACATTTTATACGCAATGAATTCATTTTTTGCAGGAAAGCCTCAACGGAAATGGACTTGAGCTAGTGCAGATGGTGCAACGAAAAATGAGATCGATTACATCATAACTGGCTGTAAGTCAACCGTTAAGAACGTTACGGCCCTAAACAATTTTTCAACAGGTAGTGATCACCGAATGGTTCGTGCAAGAGTCACGTTACATACCAGATTTCAAAGATCACAACTAGTTCAAAAAAGTGGAAGGATTGACGTACAACGGCTTTACACACAAAATGAAGAATTTGCTACGAAAATGACTGCCGAATTAGATAACGTCAATATACGTATGCCTGAAAATTAACAGCAAATACAGCATAAAAGTGATTCAAGCGTACGCGCCCACATCCACACATGACAACCAAGAAGTGGAGATGTTTTACGAAGACATTGAAAAAGCCATGGACGAAAATCGGTCATACTTCCAATACCTAGTCGGTGATTTCAATGCGAAGCTGGGGAAACGAGAAGAAGAGTCTGAAATTTCTATTGGAAAGTTTAGTTACGACCAAAGAAACGAACGTGGAGACACATTACTCAATTTCCTAATACAGCACGAATTATTCGCAATGAATTCATTTTTCACTGGAAAAAGTCAACGGAAGTGGACTTGGGCCAGTCCAGATGGTGTAACGAAAAATGAAATTGACTACATCATCACAAATCGCAAACCAACCGTTAAGAACGTCACGGTCCTGAACAAATTTACAACTGGTAGTGATCATTGGATGGTTCGTGCAAGAGTCACGTTAAATACCCGATTCCAAAGATCAAAACTAGTGAAAAAACGCGAAAGGATTGACGTTCAACGACTGTACGAACAAAGTGAAGAGTTTGCAACACAGATGAGTGCTGAATTGGTCGACATAGACAACCAATACGAGACATTAGACGAATTGAACAACAAAATCGTCGAATCAATCAAGGGTTATATGGAGATCAAATGCAAATCTATTCATTTAAATGAATCGAAACTGAGTAAAGAAACGCTGGATTTAATAGCTAGCCGAGTAGAGTTGATAAAAAACGGAAAGAGAGATTCAGTAGAATACCGAAACTTAACAAAAACTATCAACAAGGCAATGAGATCAGATCTAAGGAAATATAACGTCCAACTGGCTCAAAATACGATTCAAGCGAATTGCAACATGAAAGTCTTACGATCCAAACTGATGAATGTGAAGAAAGAAATCTTCAAATTACGAGACAAAACAGGAACGATTCAATCGGACCGAAATACGATATTAGATATCGCCAAAGAATATTACGAAGATTTTTTTTCATCGAAACGTCCCAACCCGAATTCTACGACAGAAGAAGACAGACCAGTCGTTAGGAAGTAGACCCGGGCGCCGGAGCCAGCCGCGCCGATAGCCGCCGAAAAAAGAGCTGAAAACGATGTCGCCGCCGTCGCTAGCCGATCAGCGCCGCCGCCGATAACATTCGAAACACTACGCCGCCGCCGCCGCCGGTTGTTTTGTTTATTACTTTTCGGCGCAATTTGCCAATGTTTCTATTTCATTTTCTAATCAAAACTATTTGTGAAATATTTCTCTAAAAAATATTTTTTTAAATGCTTTTGAAAGTTTTCAACGACTTTTTTGAGTTTTTGTACGTTTTTCAATTGTAAAACTTTTATTAAATATTGGAAAAATTATGAAAAATAGTTGCCAAATATAAGGTCCGTCAAATGAATGTTAGGAGCTTCTTTCATTCATACACCACCCACTTGGATTCTTAAAACTCCATTTGGATGTGTTTCTGTATCCCATGTGTCAAATGAGAGAGTTAATACTTGGAAATTTTATATGCTATCCCTGCTTAAGGTTTTTAATTTCGCTTGCAAATTACTCGTAGCATATCCCTCTATCATTTTCAATAAAAATATCCCATGTTCACGATTTTATTTATAGATTGTGGAAATTGTTTTCGTCACTACCTCAAAAATCAGCGATGGCTCTGCTTTCGAGTCGGTCGATACGAAATTTAAAAATCAAAGTCATTTGTTAGGAAATTAAATTTTCGATCACATTGTCCATGAAAATATTGGTCGGTGAAGTGACAGAAGTGACCGACCTGCCGACAGCGTCAATCATTGACAGTCCTGTGAAATAGTGCTCAAATCCATAATCTATTTTGCCAATTTATCTTTAATTTGAGGATGACTTATTCGGTAGCACTATTTTAGTTTTGTGTAAAAGCAAAATAAAATGATCGAGTCTGGTTTTTGACAATTGAATTTTAATTAAAAAATGATAAACGCATGCGATTTTGAATTTGTACACCTTCCACAGTCCACAATGTTATTTAAGTTGTGGATCGTGGAATGTGTACAAATGTAAAAGCGCAGCACTTTAGCAAAAGTTGTCAATCAAACCAAATTTAAACGGCGGAGAAAGATTGTTTTATAGTACACTGTTGTATGCGAATAGATGAAGATTGGTTCATGTTGTTTGTGTAATAATATACAGATGGAAACACTGCTTAAGGGGTAAAAAATTTCAGTTTTAGTATGTTGCTCAGTCTGCATTGCTTGATGTTTTGTGCAAGGCAGAGAAATGACAAGTTAGTACGCCTGTGGCGAGATAGAAGGAACATTGGAATGACAGTTGGCTTCTATGGAAGAGAATGTGAGAGAGTTCCATACAAATTCTCTCACATTCTCTCCCATAGAAGCCAGCTGTCATTCCAATGTTCCTTCTATCTCGCCACAGGCGTACCAACTTATCATTTCTCTGGTGCAAGGTAGATTATATCAGTAGGGCTCAAAAATCGATTTGCCATTTTCTGCTAAAACAAACAGCGTAACCCCTGTATTTTCAAAATCTTCAATTTGAAATGAATGTTTGGCAATATGTAAAAAGCAAAAATCAAAACCACCTGAGCCGTGGCCATCCGTGGACAATGCGAAAACAAATTCCTTCATCTATCTACAATTCCTGCATTAGGCTTATCTAGAAACATTAACACCAACCAAAATGTAGTTCTCTCTTCTCTTGTAAAGAAAACATTTTTAACTTACAGTGAACGACATCTCAAATGTCTCACTGTTAAATTTTTCTGAGAATTTTATTGTGTCATTGCAAGTTCACAATGACATTCTCTGAAAAAAATGACAGTGAGACATTTGAGATGTCGTTCACTGTAAATTTTAAGATCGAAACGAATTTTCCTTACACATCATTTTTTGTTGAGCGCCGGTTCTCAGCCGATAGCGCCGCCGCCGCCGAATTATAATTTAAAATAAAAATTGCAGCCGCCGCCGAAAAATATAGACCGGCGCCCGGGTCTATTAGGAACGTAGGATTAGAAGATCTGCCTGACATACTTGTTGAAGAAGTAAAGGCTGCAGTCAACGAAATGAAAAACAAAAAGTCACCTGGTGAAGATGGTGTTCCCATCGAAGCCATTAAACTAGGTGGAGACTCCCTATTAAGTGCAGTAACGGCTTTGTTCAATCAGTGCCTCCAATGGGAAAAAATCCCGGAAGCATGGGAAAATGCAGAGATCACATTACTGCACAAAAAAGGGGACATAACAAAGCTAGAAAATTACCGGCCCATAAGTCTTTTATCAACACTGTACAAGCTATTCATGAAAATCATCACAAAAAGGAACACGAAAAAGTTCGACTTCTACCAACCAGTCGAACAAGGTGGATTTAGATCAGGTTTCAGCACGAACGATCATTTACAAGTGATGAGAACGTTGATTGAAAAATGCAACGAATACAAGATTAGCATAGTCTTGATATTCATTGATTTCGAAAAAGCTTTTGATTCAGTTGAAACATGGTCGATATGGGACTCATTGGGCGAATGTAGAGTGGACTCAAGGTACTCCAAGGTGCTCCAATATGTGTACGAAAATGCTACGTCATGTATTAAACTTCATGAGAACACGACGAAATTCAGGCTAGGTCGAGGTGTTTTCAAGAAATTAGACTGGAGCAAAAAGGGAATTGACATAAAAGGAGAATTCCTTAGTTATCTCCGTTTCGCAGATGACATTGTCCTAGTCGCACTAAATCTATACCAAGCACAAGTCATGTTAGAAGAGTTAAATGAAGAGGCTAACAAAGTTGGTCTCAAGATGAACTTACCTAAAACGAAAATCATGACAAACATTGACGACGACAGACAAATAAAAATTGGAGATACAGTTATTGAAAGAGTCGACAGCTATGTATACCTTGGTCACAAACTGAAATTAGGTCTAGACAACCAAACTGCAGAAATCAAGCGTAGAATTGGTCTTATATGGGCAGCTTTCGGGAAACTCAGCCTGATTTTCAAAAGCAAAATGAATAATAGTCTAAAACGGAAAGTTTTCGATAGGTGTGTCCTTCCAGTGTGTCCTTCCAGTGTTGACATATGGAGCAGAAACGTTAACATTAACCAAAGCATCTGAAAATAAGTTGAGAGTGGCACAAAGAGCCATGTAACGAAGTATGCTTGGAATTACACTCAGAGACAAAATGACAAACCAATGGATTCGCCAACAAACAAAAGTCGTTGATGTCATGGAAAGAATTGCGTCTCTAAAGTGGAGTTGGGCAGGACATATTGCAAGAAGGACAGATGACCGTTGGACCAAAGCCATCATGGACTGGAGACCCCCCACAACAAGACCTGTCGGAAGACCACCAGAGAGATGGACAAACGGAATAAAGAAATATATCAAAGGTACATATGGACACACGAACTGGCAACAAGTGGCAATGGATCGTACAACATGGAAAAATTTAGGGGAGGCCTACATCCAGCAGTGGATACAAACTGGCTAAAGAAGAAGAAGAAGAAGAACAATCAATGTGAAACATTGGACGAATTGAATACCAAAATCGTTGATACAATAATGGGTTTCATGAAATCCAAATGCAAATCCGTCCAAGGGAAAGAATCAAAACTTAGCAGAGAAACATTAGACCTGATCGAAAGCAGAGCAGAGTTGGTAAAAAACGGAGGACGAGATTCGGTGGAATACCGGAACTTGTCTAAAAGTATCAACAAAGCAAGGAGATCAGATGAAAGAAAATATAATGTCCAATTGGCTCAAAACATAATTGAAGCTAACTGCAATATGAAAGTCCTACGGAGAAAAATGACAAACGCCAAAAAAGAAATCTTCAAATTACGAGACAAAACAGGAACGATCCAAACGGATCGAAATGCGATATTAAATATTGCAACAGAATTTTATGAGAATTTGTTTTCTTCAGCAAGACAGAGTCCAACGGAAGAAACCGAATAACTGTTGATGAAGTCAAGGCCGCAGTAGCCGAGATGAAAAACAAAAAGTCTCCCGAGATGGAGTTCCAGTGGAAGCCATTAAACTGGGTGGAGAATCCTTATTAAAGGCAATCACGGCTTTGTTTAATCAATGTCTCCAATGGGAAGAAGTACCAGAAGCCTGGGAAAATGCGGTAAGTATATTGCTGCATAAAAAAGGAGACATAACAAAGCTGGAAAGTTACCGCCCCATAAGCCTATTATCAACACTCTACAAGTTGTTTATGAAAATCATTACGAAGAGGAACACTAACAAGTTCGACTTCTACCAACCTGTTGAACAAGCTGCTTTCAGATCTGGTTTCAGCACAAACGACCATTTGCAGGTGATTGAGAAGTGTCGTGAATACAACATAGACATAGTCTTGCTATTCATAGACTTCGAAAAAGCTTTCGATTCAGTAGAAACATGGTCGATATTGGACGCATTAGACGAATGTAGAGTAGACTCAAGGTACTCCAACACAATTCGATATGTGTACAAAAATGCTACTTCATGTATAAAACTTCATAAGAGCACGGAGAAATTCAGAATTGGCCGAGGTGTAAGGCACCATTTCACACCATTTCACCGAAATTATTCACGGCGATTCTGCAGAGTATTTTTAGGAAGTTAAACTGGAGTAAAATGGAGAGTACCTGAGCAATCTCCGCTTCGCTGATGACATTGGACCGATAGCAGCGAATCTAGGTCAGGCTCAGCTTATGCTACAACAGTTAAGTGAAGAGGCAAGCAAAGTTGTCCTCAAGATGAACTTATCGAAAACAAAAGTCATGACCAACACTGGGGAAATCAAAAGACACCGGAGAAATCAAAATTGGTGACACTGTCATTGAACGAGTCGACAGCTATGTTATGTATATCTAGGACATAAACTGAAGTTAGGTCTGGACAACCAAACTGCATAAATAAGACGTAGGATTGGTCTTGCATGGGCAGCGTTCGGAAAACTCAGACTAATTTTCAAAAGCAAAATGAATAATAGTCTGAAACGCAAAGTTTTCGACACTTGTGTCCTTCCAGTGCTCACTTATGGAGCGGAAACGTTAACTTTAACGAAAGCATCCGAAGATAAATTGAGAGTGACACAAAGAGCCATGGAACGGAGTATGCTTGGAATAACACTCAGAGACAGAATGACGAATCAATGGATTCGACAACAAACCAGGGTCGTTGATGTCATGGAAAGATTAGCATCTCTGAAATGGAGCTGGGCGGGACATATTGCAAGAAGGACAGACGAACGTTGGACCAAAAAGATCATGAACTGGCGACCATATAAAAGACGAGCTATAGGTAGACCACCAGAGAGATGGATAAACGGAATTAAGAATATTGCAGGTACAAACTGGCAGCAAATGGCAATGGATCGTACGAAATGGGAAGAAGTTGGAGAGGCCTACATCCATCAGTGGATAGAAACAGGCTGAAAAAGAAGAAGAAGAAACTTTTGACTTATTCGGAGTCGACTACATCAATCCGAACAGTTACCAGTTGCCATCCGAGCCCATATATATTTTGACATTAAACAACGTTGCTACGTTTTTCAAAAAGAATACAAATCACCTAACATATAAATTAAGTTTGTGCCGTATTCTTCTAGTTGCAAGAAAAACTATTTTTTCCATTTCTTTGTAAACAAAAGTGATAACTGAAGAAAAAACATAGCTAACGCCGACCCGTACGAAACACCTATTCGTATCAAAAGCCTTTACTGTGAACCGTCCCTGGTCAATACCTATCTAATAAAGCTAAAACAGACGAAATATGTTCAAATGTGGCCGACCTACAAGCAAAAACTGCTTGCCGCCCTGTGCCTGTTTCACACCAAGGGGTCTAACTCACGAGTCGGTCATTTGATTTCCATAAACTTTTTTTTGTCGATCGGTATTGTAAATACCTTTTATTTGACGTATCACTTTTAAGTGTAACGTTTGAATGTCCGGATATATCTTCGAAAAACCGTAAAGCACTTATTGGGCCACAGCTCGGGAGGGGTCGATCCAAAATCACTCATCTTCGAACTTAGCCTGTCTTTTGACATTACCAAACGGGAAATAAAGAATTTTAGAAATCGGATGTGTTTTACTCAAGTTATCGTGCAGACAGACAGACGTACAGACGGACTTTTTTTTTTCAGACAACCACAATAGGTTTCCCTAAACAGCCTCCATACACTTCGGCCAACACTCAAGGGCTCGTCCAGGAACGGAAAATTCTTCACTCAGTGAACATTTGACGATTCGTTTAATGTTACACTGACAGTTGTCTGAAGTTTGCCGTTCAGATACGTTAGTGAAAGTTACGAGTTAACTTTCTGTTTATGTTTACATTCACACATCGTTTTCTTTTCAGAAAATATCATGATGCATGAAGGTAATTCTTAAGTAAGAACGTGAACTCCAGTTAAGTGATTAAGGATGTATTGTCACTTACAGAAATACACATTTTAATTTTCAATTCAATTTAATTCATTTATTTTACGTCCACTACTGCAGTCTAGACTGCAAAACAGTAAGAGTTTTTCGCTCACACTCCCGAA
This sequence comes from Bradysia coprophila, assembly GCF_014529535.1. Taxonomy (NCBI): domain Eukaryota; kingdom Metazoa; phylum Arthropoda; class Insecta; order Diptera; family Sciaridae; genus Bradysia; species Bradysia coprophila. Next base: position 27,692 of record NW_023503345.1, read on the forward strand.
TGACAGTAAATCGAGTCAGGTTGAAACATATTTAAGACGGCAGTGTCAAATTGTAGCCAGCGGATCCTGGTCTGAAATCAATGAAGACCTAAAGTAGCGACTGATTTAATCGATGAATGAGGAAGGATGAGCCACAAAAAACTGGCAACCAAACGGTTCTGTTTCTCAGAAATTTATTTGACCATGACGAACATCACAAATCCATTATTCAGAATTCATTCGACGCAATGAAAAGTCAGAAAAAGAATATTTTCGCACAATCTCCAGTGCGCTGTTCTAAGATCGACCATTTCTTTGATTATCTGAACTGCATCAGGCGTCTTCTCATATGGGCATACCTGGGCATTAGTTTTACTTCCTTCACTGTATCGACACGCTGTCATTGCGTCCTAATAGTCTTTCGGATCGATGAGACCGGGCCAAGTACTTAATCCCCGTCTGAAAGAAGTCGAACAGCTGCTTAATCTGCTTGAGCAACGTTTCGATCAAAGGATTCTGATTTTTACTGATGAACAGATCCTTTCGCTTCGCCACAATGTTGCCGTCGATTGCTTCTTTGCGGATGCGATCGACTAGTTCCGTAGAAAGCGCTACTTGGCCGTACATAAAAAACGATTGCTGCAGCGGTCGTACGTCCCGTTAAAATGTCGTTTTGATCAGCATCAATGCTACGGCCTATTCCAAGTAAGCATTGCGTCCCGTAAATATATCAACCAGTTCCGAAACGTCGACATCTCTAACATCGAGAAATGGTTGATCCATGTCATCCCAATGTTAATCATCGCTTGTACCGATAGTTTCGTACCATTTCATGAAATCGTAACACTCCTGATCGTTTCCCGGTCGTATGAATAGTGCTGGAACCATTAATCGAACATTTCCAATACATGATCCAGTGCAACTTTGACAGCATCGTAGGTCTTGATTTTAACCAAATAGTTGACGAGAAGATATCTTGTTCGCATTGATCCAAGATTTCCCAAAAACGCATCACTCCCGTTTCGAACACATTCGCCGGCAACATAACATGAACTATGTGGTTCTGCACGCAAAAACCTCTCTGCCATTTGATGGACGTTTCTGGCATTTTTATTTGCACTTGGATGCGACCACAATATAGCAACCCCCGACTCGTACAGGATTGCTTTTAGCACAGCATCCGTTTCTATGAAAATGTTCTGTTAGGTCGGTGGCAGATCGATTCGACATCGGAAAATCTTTGTTCTTGAACTGTCGACGCTGGCATATCGATTCATTAAATGGTCCACAGAAATCGAAATAATTTCTATCAGCAGATAATTTTGTAACAAAAAAAAAAATCAAACCACAACACAGTCATTGTAAATTCACTTCATCGAAGTTTCATGACATTTGGGTAACATTTCACGACCAAAATACATCGTGAGAAATCTAACCTCACAGTTACACCTGTCATCGTTAACTGAACGAAACTCAGTGAAGAAAAAATCGTTCCTGAACGAGCTCCAACGGGGAACAGCTGCATACTCGATATTTTTTTACTTTTTCGATTTTTTTTTGTTAGGTTGCCTACGTAACATTTTTCAACTGGTGGTCCTTTGTGCGCAAAATTTTGAAAATAATGAATTTTTGTCTGTTTACAAAAAGTTTTTTTTTAATGTTTTTCGACTGAAATGATGAAATATTTTTATGTTGCGAATTTTGTATTTATATGTTGTCTTTTAAGGTCGAAAAACTGTTGGAATATGTGGACTTACTTCAGGATATTTCGGATAAGTCCTTTTTCCGGACCTCCAATGAAACACGACTGTGCCTTTCGGCTGTTTATTGAAAAGTGACTTTCACAATTTTCTATCTTAACTAGGGTCACTTAGACTCTGCTGTTTATTTAGACTACTTGTCTTTACCAGATAGAATTATATCAAGTGTGTAATTCAACAAAAACATGGTAAATAAAATAGGGAAAATAAAGGGATTAGTTAAATTTAGCCGGAAAAATTGAAAATTTTCGGAACCATTTTTTTAACGTTTGGTTTATGTCTATAGTATTTTAGATTAGTTTCAGTGTCTCAGGCAGACGCATAAACACTAAACACAAATAGTTATTTACCAATTTACCGTTTCGATTTGAGGCCATGTCTACAACTAACGACAAACTAAGTAAGGGCTACATGCAAAACTGTCTAAAATCAACCGTCATCTTACGAATATACGAATCGACGAAATAACGAGAACAATTATAATATTCACCCGCTTTCGTAAAGTATTAAGATTATTTCTATTTCTGTTAAAACGAATTATTTTATGACAAAACAATTGTTGAACTGTTTTGAAACACAAAAACAATTACAATATAGAATTAAGTACCATTTCATCTTGAATTGAACAACAAAAAGACTTTCGTGTTTACAGAAGAAATTTCTATGTTTTTAAATTTTCGCGCACAAAAGGACCACCAGTTGAAAAATATCAACATAACAAAAATAAAATTCTGATCAATGAAATGTCGAAAATCGAGTATGCAGCTGTTCCCCGTTGAGTGTTGGCCGAAGTGTATGGAGGCTGTTTAGGTTTCCCCTTACTCAGGGAGTACAATTCGACGTGTTACAAACGTATGCGTAATCCTATAAGACCCCAGTACTTCGTACGGGTCTAACGATTAATACTATGACGCATTTTTCGAAGTGCCCGTGGCGCCGAGAGGTAAAAAGCGGCACTGGAAAAACAGTTGATCATAATTTTGTTTGCCTTCAAGGACTTGTCATTTCAATTTTGACACATCCTTCAAGCAAAGTTTGAATACTTATTTGCATTTCTATCATCATAACAGTTCAGCTGCATGAAAATAAGCGCTCAAATTAACTTAAAACATTTCTTGTTTATTTTCAGATTTGTTTTTTATTTACAAAGTTTTTTTTTTCGACGACAAAATTAAATTACAAAAACAATCCAAAGAAAAACCGCTAAAAATGTACAAGAATCTATTCTTCTTAATTCCCTTAATAATCAAAAATTTAGTTAGACTAACAATTAATATTATCTGACTCAGCCTTGTGGCAACTCTAAATTTTTAAATTGTTTTATACTTCAATCTATAATTTTTTCCTTTTATTTTTTTATTATTGATATTTGTCGAGGACTCACTGGCCAAAATGGTGGACCATCATTTTCTTTTTTCCTTAGCATTTCCTCGTATTTTTGACGGACATTTGCTCTTTTGTGTGGATATTTTTCGAGCCTGCGTCATTTTTTACCTCTCAATTTTTTAGTGTAGTTGTACATCGTAATGAGAAAATCAATGAATCATTTGACCTCAAACATATATTGACATATATAAAGTATGTCGACACACTTTTTTTTTTGTATTGTCTCAATTTTATAGTATATATTTTTGACACATTGTTAGGGCTTGGAACAGTTCGTTCTGACCTGATTTGAATCTGAAAAAATGCAATCTGAGGTTTTCAGATTCAGTTTCAGTTCGCTAGCGAAGACCTGATCTGATATGAAATCTGTAAACATGAAACAGAATCTGTAAACTTCAGATCAGATCAGATTCAGTTCGGATAAACAGTTCAATCTGAAATAAAATCGGATTGATCTGATCTGTTCCGAGCCCTTCATTGATTTCAATTTTAAATTTGTCAGAAATTTCATTCACTGAAAGCCAACACAACCGAGAGGCATTCTAGAGTCCGTAGTTTTCAGCGCATCTGGCTCCAATATTCAATATCCAATATTCATCACCCTTTTTAACATTTTTGATGAAAAAAAAATCAAAAATTAAAAGCTTTTCCTGAAGTAAAAATGACAATGTGAAAAACAATCATAAAATATGAATTTTTGTCATTCTTTCGACTCCACAAACGTCTTGATTATTAAACCCTTATCTAGTTGTTGAACCAAATCATTTTCAATAAAGAAAATACTAATAAAACTCTTTACACGTTTAAGAGCATTGCTACATTTCGCTACAGCGATGCACCGAAATATTCGTAAAGCGACCTCAATATTAGGGTGGGTCGTACTTTTATTTGAAAAAGCCTGGCCCTAGGCTTTACTTAGAATTGACAAAGGAATACGAAACAGGTAACGAGCTAAAAATACTGCCAGGTGCACTTTTTTCGAAGCTGTCAATTTTTTGTTAGATTGAAAACATCAATTGAACAAAAAATGCAAATTAAAAGGTTCTAACCTGTAAAAATTTATAGATTTACACCTTATAGATTTTTGTTCATTTTATTTTTTCGCTCTAACAAAATTGCCAACTTTGGGCTCAGGCCCGTAGACAGGGGAGGGGACAAAGGGGGCCATAGCCTTGGCCCCCTGACCATTTCCTTGCCCCCTTGAGATTTTCAAACAAAATTAAAAATTTTAAACTGAATAAGCAAAGTAAGAACGTAGGGTAAGGGTAAGTGCAAAAACTTTTGACTTTCTTATTTTAATAAAAACAAGGCATCAGAACAGTCGGAGCGTTTGCTGCGACTTAGCCCCGTACGACCCGTAATCCTATTTCGTCCGTAACCATAATACGTCCGTAGCTGTAATACGCCCGGAACCCTAATACGTCTACAACCCTCTAATGCGTCTGTTACCAAAATGCAAGTCAAGTTGGGCATGGTCAAATTTACTGAAAGTGTTCATTTTTAAAATTGCGCATAGCGCAATTACGAAAGCCCGTACGAAGTACATCTCAAATAAAACCAACAATTTACGACATTATTTTAGAAACCCAAAATTTTTTGCCAACTTTCCAATTACCTCTCAAATGAAACAAAAACTAGCAAAATCGGTTGAGATTTACTCGATTTATGTGCAAAAAGCACTTAGGGCCGAGTAGCGGCCTTAGTCCAAGGGCCCAAATTTGAAACTGTTTTTGCCATCATTCTATTCGGCATTCAATTGTGTCTCAAATGAAACAAAAACTAGCAAAATTGGATGAGATTTATTCGATTTATGTGCAAAAAATACTTTGGGCCGAGTAGTGGCCTTAGTCCAAGGGCCCAAATTTGAAACTTTTTTTGCCATCATTCTATCCGACATTCAATTATCTCTCAAATGAAACAAAAACTAGCAAAATTGGATGAGATTTATTCGATTTATGTGCAAAAAATACTTTGGACCGAGTAGTGGCCTTAGTCCAAGGGCTCAAATTTGAAACTTTTTTTGCCATCATTCTATACGACATTCAATTATCTCTCAAATGAAACAAAAACTAGCAAAGTCAGTAACATTTTTTTTCCAATACAGTGGGTAAACTCTAAGAATGTTTGATTTCAGTATATTTAGGTAATCCTTCTAGTCACATCTTTTGACAGCTTTTTACGTTTTAGTACGTTTTCTCTCCCAGCAGCAAAAACCCTATCCCAGTACAAAAAAAAAGTATATCGAATGCCGCAAATGCATTTAAAAACGAACATTCGTTGAAATACTTTTTTATCACACCAAATCTTTATCATTTTATACAAATATGTTCATCTTTATAATAACACAACATCGGTGATTTGCATGCAATTTAAACAAAATTCATGTGTTACATTTACATTATGGAAGAGGAATGTCTTATTCTTTATCCAAATTTGTGCACAGCTAATTGTGTTTTTCTTTCTTTGTTTAACAAGTGTAACTTTCTGCAATAAGTCACTAAATAAACATTTCGATAAACTACAAAATAATTCAATAATATTGTATTGTGGCTTGCCTAGGTCTACGATATGCAAATTTATTAAATTTTTGTGGACGAAAGAGCGACGCAATCTCAATAAACTAAACAGACATCTGAAACAAATTATGATCGGATCTACTACCCTCTCGTTTTCATACGTATTGTTCATTATTTCATTATTGTTGCTTGACATTAGAGATTTTTTTTTCATTGTGCAAAAGTCAACCGACAAGAGGACAGCGAATTATAAAACTTGTTCTTCAATTTGTAAATTTTAATTTAATTTTTGTGCTTTATCGTGACTTTGATATCAATTTCTATCAGTATTTTCGAAATTAGTTCAGCTAAATACAAAGGAGTTGCGTGTTCAAATGTTGGATTTGTTGTATTAAATCAGTAAAAATGTTTTCTGTTTTATCGTCTACAATCATTGTTTGGAATATTCTGTTTCGAATAGTTACATATTATTAACCAAGATGGCTCAGTATGTTTCTCAATTCGTCGGTCCGAAAATTAATAAATTGAAACAACTTTAAACATTTTGTGACCTTAACGCCATAATATCAGCTGTGGCTCAAAATATAAATACAAAAATCAAATTAGAATTTCTTACGTGTAGTCGAATTGACTTCAGACATAATTTTGTCATTTCGCTTGCACGTAAGGTGCGAGTTTTTTTGAAAGGAATTTTAACGTGATCTTATGTGTTTAAAGATTGAATTAATAGCTGATGATGTGTTATGTGACAATAAAGTCACGAAGCGTCGGAAAATGTTTCAATTTTGGATATTTTTGATCGACAAATCGAGAGACATGAAACCTCTAAAATGTGCAATAACTATTCGGTATAAGTATTACCGCTGTGCATTTTATATGTGATTATGATGGCCAATAATATTGAAACTTATTATTGATGTCTCTAATATCTGCAAGTTCAAAAGCAAAGCAGACACATTTAGACTGATTTAATACAACAAATCCAATATTTGAACACGCAAAACCTTTGCATTTAGCTGAACTAATTTCGAAAATACTGATAGAAATTAATATCAAAGTCACAATTAAGCACAAAAAATAAATTAAAATTTACAAATACAAGAACAAGTTTTACACTTTGCTGTCCTCTTGTCGGTTGACATTTTACACAATGAAAATATTAAAAAAAATCAAATGTCAAGCAACAATAATTAAATAATGAACAATATGAAAACGAGAGGGTAGTAAATCCGATCATGATTTGTTTCAGTTATCTGTTTAGTTAAAATCTACTGAGAATGCGTCGCTCTTTCGTTTACAAAAATTTAATAAAATTGCATGTTCTAGTCGTAGGCGGCCACAGAGTCTCGCATACAAAATATTTTGTAGTTTATCGAAATGTTTATTTAGTGACTTATTGCAGAAAGTTAAAGTTACACTTGTTAAACAATGAAAGAAAAACACAATTAGCTCTGCGTGAAATAGAACTTTCTTCAACCCTTCTTCTTCTTCTTTTTCAGCCTGTTTCTATCCACTGCTGGATGTAGGCCTCTCCAACTTCTTTCCATTTCGTACGATCCATTGCCATTTGCTGCCAGTTTGTACCTGTAATATTCTTAATTCCGTTTGTCTATCTCTCTGGTGGTCTACCTATAGCTCGTCTTTTATGTGGTCGCCAGTTCATGATCTTTTTGGTCCAACGTTCGTCTGTCCTTCTTGCAATATGTCCCGCCCAGCTCCATTTCAGAGATGCTATTCTTTCCATGACATCAACGACCCTGGTTTGTTGTCGAATCCATTGATTCGTCATTTTGTCTCTGAGTGTTTTCCAAGCATACTCCGTTCCATGGCTCTTTGTGTCACTCTCAATTTATCTTCGGATGCTTTTGTTAAAGTTAACGTTTCCGCTCCATAAGTGAGCACTGGAAGGACACAAGTGTCGAAAACTTTGCGTTTCAGACTATTATTCATTTTGCTTTTGAAAATTAGTCTGAGTTTTCCGAACGCTGCCCATGTAAGACCAATCCTACGTCTTATTTCTGCAGTTTGGTTGTCCAGACCTAACTTCAGTTTATGTCCTAGATATACATAACATAGCTGTCGACTCGTTACGAAATCAAATTCTATGATGCGGCTTGTCGATCAAGAAATTTAATTTGCCGTTTCTGTTTCTTCACAACACAAACTGGTCTCTTTTCCGAAATTAAATTCTGATTCTTCTTCTTTCTTCTTCTTTTTCAGCCTGTTTCTATCCACTGCTGGATGTAGGCCTCTCCAACTTCTTTCCATTTCGTACGATCCATTGCCATTTGCTGCCAGTTTGTACCTGCAATATTCTTAATTCCGTTTGTCCATCTCTCTGGTGGTCTACCTATAGCTCGTTTTATATGGTCGCCAGTTCATGATCTTTTTGGTCCAACGTTCGTCTGTCCTTCTTGCAATATGTCCCGCCCAGCTCCATTTCAGAGATGCTATTCTTTCCATGACATCAACGACCCTGGTTTGTTGTCGAATCCATTGATTCATCATTCTGTCTCTGAGTGTTATTCCAAGCATACTCCGTTCCATGGCTCTTTGTGTCACTCTCAATTTATCTTCGGATGCCCTCGTTAAAGTTAACGTTTCCGTTCCATAAGTGAGCACTGGAAGGACACAAGTGTCGAAAACTTTTCGTTTCATTTTGCTTTTGAAAATTAGTCTGAGTTTTCCGAACGCTGCCCATGCAATACCAATCCTACGTCTTATTTCTGCAGTTTGGTTGTCCAGACCTAACTTCAGTTTATGCCCTAGATATACATAGCTGTCGACTCGTTCAATGACAGTGTCACCAATTTTGATTTCTCTATCGTCCCCGATGTTGGTCATGACTTTTGTTTTCGATAAGTTCATCTTGAGGCCAACTTTGCTCGCCTCTTCACTTAACTGTTGTAGCATAAGCTGAGCCTGACCTAGATTCGCTGCTATCGGTACAATGTCATCAGCGAAGCGGAGATTGCTCAGGTACTCTCCATTTATCTTTATTCCCATTTTACTCCAGTTTAACTTCCTAAAAATACTCTGCAGAATCGCCGTGAATAATTTCGGTGAAATGGTGTCACCCTGCCTTACACCTCGGCCAATTCTGAATTTCTCCGTGCTCTTATGAAGTTTTATACATGAAGTAGCATTTTTGTACACATATCGAATTGTGTTGGAGTACCTTGAGTCTACTCTACATTCGTCTAATGCGTCCAATATCGACCATCTTTCCACTGAATCGAAAGCTTTTTCGAAGTCTATGAATAGCAAGACTATGTCGATGTTGTATTCACGACACTTCTCAATAAGCGTTCTCATCACCTGCAAATGGTCGTTTGTGCTGAAACCAGATCTGAAAGCAGCTTGTTCAACAGGTTGGTAGAAGTCGAACTTGTTAGTGTTCCTCTTCGTAATGATTTTCATAAACAACTTGTAGAGTGTTGACAATAGGCTTATGGGTCGGTAATTTTCCAGCTTTGTTATGTCTCCTTTTTTATGCAGCAATGTAATTACCGCATTTTCCCAGGCTTCTGGTACTTCTTCCCATTGGAGACATTGATTAAACAAATTATTGCCTTTAATAATGAGTCTCCACCTAGTTTAATGGCTTCCTTTGGAACACCATCTTCTCCGGGAGACTTTTTGTTTTTCATCTCGGCTACTGCAGCTTTGACTTCATCAACAGTTATGTCGGGCATATCCTCCGATCCCACGTTTCTTATTATTGGTCTATCTACGGTTTCTTCCGTTGGGCTCTGTCTTGCTGAAGAAAACAAATTCTCATAAAATTCTGTTGCAATGTTTAATATCGCATTTCGATCCGTTTGGATCGTTCCTGTTTTGTCTCGTAATTTGAAGATTTCTTTTTTGGCGCTAAGGCCGCTACTAGGCCCTAAGTGTTTTTTGCACATAAATCGAGTAAATCTCATCCGATTTTGCTAGATTTAGTTTTTTATGGAAGGTAATTGAATACCGAAAATAACGTGGCGAAAAAAGTTTCAAATTTGGGCCCTTGGACTAAGGCCGCTACTCGGCCCTAAGTTTTTTTGCACATAAATCGAGTAAATCTCATCCGATTTTGCTAGATTTAGTTTTTTATGGAAGGTAATTGAATACCGCAAAGAACGTGGCGAAAAAAGTTTCAAATTTGGGCCCTTAGACTAAGGCCGCTACTCGGCCCTAAGTGTTTTTTGCACATAAATCGAGTAAATCTCATTCGATTTTGCTAGTTTTTGTTTCATTTGAGAGATAATTGAATGCCGAATAGAATGATGGCAAAAAAGTTTCAAATTGGGGCTTTTGGACTAAGGCCGCTACTCGGCCCTAAGTGTTTTTTGCACATAAATCGATTAAATCTCATTCGATTTTGCTAGTTATTGTTTAATTTGAGAGATAATTGAATGCCGAATAGAATGATGGCAAAAAAGTTTCAAATTTTTGCCCTTGGACTAAGGCCGCTACTCGGCCCTAAGTGTTTTTTTGCACATAAATCGAGTAAATCTCATCCGATTTTGCTAGATTTAGTTTTTTATGGAAGGTAATTGAATACCGAAAAGAACGTGGAGAAAAAAGTTTCAAATTTGGGCCCTTGGACTAAGGCCGCTACTCGGCCCTAAGTTTTTTTGCACATAAATCGAGTAAATCTCATCCGATTTTGCTAGATTTAGTTTTTTATGGAAGGTAATTGAATACCGCAAAGAACGTGGCGAAAAAAGTTTCAAATTTGGGCCCTTAGACTAAGGCCGCTACTCGGCCCTAAGTGTTTTTTGCACATAAATCGAGTAAATCTCATTCGATTTTGCTAGTTTTTGTTTCATTTGAGAGATAATTGAATGCCGAATAGAATGATGGCAAAAAAGTTTCAAATTGGGGCTCTTGGACTAAGGCCGCTACTCGGCCCTAAGTGTTTTTTGCACATAAATCGATTAAATCTCATTCGATTTTGCTAGTTATTGTTTAATTTGAGAGATAATTGAATGCCGAATAGAATGATGGCAAAAAAGTTTCAAATTTTTGCCCTTGGACTAAGGCCGCTACTCGGCCCTAAGTGTTTTTTTGCACATAAATCGAGTAAATCTCATCCGATTTTGCTAGATTTAGTTTTTTATGGAAGGTAATTGAATACCGAAAAGAACGTGGAGAAAAAAGTTTCAAATTTGGGCCCTTGGACTAAGGCCGTTACTCGGCCCTAAGTGTTTTTTGCACATAAAGCGAGTAAATCTCATCCGATTTTGCTAGATTTAGTTTTTTATGGAAGGTAATTGAATACTGAAAAGAACGTGGCGAAAAAAGTTTCAAATTTGGGCCCTTGGACTAAGGCCGCTACTCGGCCCTAAGTGTTTTTTGCACATAAATCGAGTAAATCTCATCCGATTTTGCTAGATTTAGTTTTTTATGGAAGGTAATTGAATACCGAAAAGAACGTGGAGAAAAAAGTTTCAAATTTGGGCCCTTGGACTAAGGCCGTTACTCGGCCCTAAGTGTTTTTTGCACATAAAGCGAGTAAATCTCATCCGATTTTGCTAGATTTAGTTTTTTATGGAAGGTAATTGAATACCGAAAAGAACGTGGAGAAAAAAGTTTCAAATTTGGGCCCTTGGACTAAGGCCGTTACTCGGCCCTAAGTGTTTTTTGCACATAAAGCGAGTAAATCTCATCCGATTTTGCTAGATTTAGTTTTTTATGGAAGGTAATTGAATACCGAAAAGAACGTGTCGAAAAAACTTTCAAATTTGGGCCCTTGGACTAAGGCCGGTACTCGGCCCTAAGTATTTTTTGCACATAAATCGAATAAATCTCATCCGATTTTGCTAGTTTTTGTTTCATTTGATAGATAATTGAATGCCGAATAGAATTATGGCAACAAAAGTTTCAAATTTGGGCCCTTGGACTAAGGCCGCTACTCGGCCCTAAGTGTTTTTTGCACATAAATCGAGTAAATCTCATCCGATTTTGCTAGATTTAGTTTTTTATGGAAGGTAATTGAATACCGAAAATAACGTGGCAAAAAAAGTTTCAAACTTGGGCCCTTGGACTAAGGCCGCTACTCGGCCCTAAGTGTTTTTTGCACATAAATCGAGTAAATCTCATCCGATTTTGCTAGATTTAGTTTTTTATGGAAGGTAATTGAATACCGAAAAGAACGTGGCGAAAAAAGTTTCAAATTTGGGCCCTTGGACTAAGGCCGTTACTCGGCCCTAAGTGTTTTTTGCACATAAAGCGAGTAAATCTCATCCGATTTTGCTAGTTTTTGTTTCCTTTGAGAGATAATTGAATACCCAATAGAAAGTTGGCAAAAATTTTTGGGTTTCTAAAATAATGTCGTAAATTGTTGGTTTTATTTGAGAGGTACTTCGTACGGGCTTTCGTAATTGCGCTATGCGCAATTTTAAAAATGAACACTTTCAGTAAATTTGACCATGCCCAACTTGACTTGCATTTTGGTAACAGACGCATTAGAGGGTTGTAGACGTATTAGGGTTGCGAGAGTATTACGGCTACGGACGTATTATGGTTACGGACGAAATAGGATTACGGGTCGTACGGGGCTAAGTCGCAGCAAACGCTCCGACTGTTCTGATGCCTTGTTTGTATGGGGCGCTACAGCTGTGGCAGCTATTGTAGATTATCTGGAGACAGTTACCTGCAGCAAAGTTTTTCGAAACTTTTTTTGTCAGTGTAATCAGTAGAGAAATTTTCTATCATAGAAAAAAAAATGGAAAAATTCTGCTTCAAAAAAAAACATCGTCGGAAAATTTCAAAAATGTCGTAAGTTTGTAAAATCTGGTCTCGTAGAAACATTGAGAATATGGCCACATATTGAGAATAGGCGCCCAAATAATTTAGATTAAAAATTAAATCCACAAAAACACACACAGGTACCTACTTTCAGGTGAATTTATCACCGTAGTGCTAAACACACGTCGAATTTGTTTTGTGAAGTTGCATCACACCTCAAAATTTAACAGTAAACAACGTAGTTTTCACGTTAATAATCACACAAAAGCTCCATACCATCTCTATATTAACCGCAAACTTGAATACCGTGGTTTTTATGATAAGCTAAGCGTTTTCAGTGCCTTGTCTCTGTTAAATACTTTAAGAGGTTCATATCAACGATTTCAAATTTTATTACTTCTTCTCTTTGTTTAAATTTAATTCAATAATTACAAAATTTTCAATAAATTAATTTAATTTTAATAACAACTAAACGTAAGAACTAAAATTTAAAATAATTCGCTTGATACGTCACACAGCACCATTATTATAGTTGAATATGTTATTCTGAAATTGGTAGATAAAACAAAATGAAATATCAGTTTAAAGCAAAAATAAATCGATGGGAATAGGTTACAGAAAAATACGTAGAGCCCATGTGCAATGTCGGATGACGATTTGAAACCTACTCTATAACACCATCGGACGAAAGAAGTAAGTATATTATCACCAAATGAGGTCCACGTGAGATGCCTTCTTTATTGAATTTTGATTTTTTAAAAGGAATCATTCGAAACAAAAGGAAATGCGACGTCATTCGCAAACAACTAAAGCCGACTCATTTAATATTAATCGATTTTCGATTAAATGTAGTTTTCGCCGAAGTATTTGAGCCGTTTGCATTGAATTACAGTATAAAAGCTTACGCACGTGTACATTTCATATGTTTACGCGCGGCAAACCCAATAAAACCAAAAAAAGTCGTCTCTACTGAAAAGCTGTTTTCCCTTTACATTATCCACTCTTTGCCTTGTTATCATATACAAATAAATTGCCGGAGGCAATATCGACAGTCCCGTACGAAGTCAAATTTCATAAATTCCTATTTAAACAGCTATATACCGCTATATTTACCTATATTTTACTATAAATAAACATTTCACAGATGAATATGCTATTATATAGCTCTAAATGCCTGTATATAGCTCAATATAGCTGTATATAGATATATATATGTCCATATATGGAATGCCTGACGCACCACACTCACATAACCAATTACTTCTATGTCAACAGAAACTCTCTAAGTACAATTTTTTCCACTTTATATCACTTTTAATAAAATCCTATATGGCCGCCGGCAACCATTTTGTTAGGAAACCGGAAATAATACCGACGCTTTACATTCGGTAATACCTTTCAAACAAAAAAAAATCATGAAATTCGGTCAAAATTTACTTGAGATATTGACAAAATACTCCACGTTCACTGTACGGCCGAGTAGCCAGATAAGAGCTCACTCCAAGAGACCCAGCTCCGGTGAACATTATTTCATAATTTTTTTTCCCTGATTGGTACCTATCTAATAATGCGAAAACAGACGAAATATGTTCACATTTGGCTGACCTAAATTAAAAACTGCTTGCCGCCCTGTGCCTGGCTCACACCAAGGGGTCTAACTCACGAGTCGGTCATCCGATTTCTATAAACTTTTTTTTTGTCGATCGGTATTGTAAATATATTTCATTTGATGTGTCACTTACGAGTATAGCGTTTGAATGTCCGGAGATATCTTCCAAAAACCGTAAAGCACTTATTGGGCTCCAGCTCAGGAGGGGTCGATCCAAAATCACTCATCTTCGAACTTAGTCTGTCTTTTGACATTACCTAACCGGGAAATTTTTTTTTTCAAAATTGGATGCGTTTTACTTAAGTTATCGTGCAGACAGACAGACGGACGGACAGACGGACATTTTTTTTTCTCGCTGACTTGGCATCTCTGGACAACCACAATAGGTTTCCCCTTACTCAGGGAGTCCAATTCGACGTGTTACAAACGTATGCGTATACCTATAAGACCCCAGTACTTCGTACGGGTCTAAAAAGCGATTTTTATTTTCGACTCGTCTCATATGTTTTCTGTTATTTGATGTGAATTATTCTTTTGATGTTTATTCGAATTCAAATGTTCCTTGTTCCGTGAACAAATCTTCGTACTCTGGAGGGAATTTGATGTAAATAATGGTCGGCAATTGTCATCCACGAGTCAAGCTTTACATTGTTTATCCATGTTATTTTCACTCAAACTACACCTAAACCACCTAACCGGCTTGTCGTTAATATTGAGAAGTTGTGATAGGTTATTGCACATTTGAACATTTGCATAACATTCGTAAGGCTTTGTCGGGTAAACCGCGCACAAACAGCTCTATTGCACATTCGTAAGCTTTCATACTGCGATGATGTTTAAATTCTTTCTACAAAAACTGAGTATCTTTTAAAGCGAAAATAATAGATCGTTTTATCTTGCTCCCACTTTAATATCGCAAGTAAAATAAAATTGATCCCCACAAGTTAATTTTTTATCCTTCACTACCCGCACAAATTTGTTCTTGTAATTGGACCTGCGTCACAACAGCCATTCTAGATAACGTGTAATAAAGAATAGGAAATTACACTGACAATAAGAGAACTTTCATCGTAGAAAGCGATTTGATGTTCAAATGACTGAAACACAGCATTGAGACACATAAATTTCAATTAAGAGGGCATACTACTTACTACACCGGCCATCTGTTGGAAACTTCATGTAAGCAGCGTCTTTTGTATAAATTATTACATCAATTTTGAACGGAATTCACATCGAGACTGCAAAATATTAAAGTTTAAACCTTTCATCACCAAATTGCAGAAAAAAATGTTTAACATAATTTATGAAACGAATCATAATAACGTACGTTTTAAAACAGCTCTACACTGGGCACAAAACATGTAGAATCTCACATTATTTACACATTAGATGCTTTAAGACAATTATTTTCTTATTGAAATCGATATTAGCCCCGTACGACCCGTAATCCTATTTCGTCCGTAACCATAATACGTCCGTAGATGTAATACGCCCGGAACCCTAATACGTCTACAACCCTCTAATGCGTCTGTTACCAAAATGCAAGTCACGTTGGGCATGGTCAAATTTACTGAAAGTGTTCATTTTTAAAATTGCGCATAGCGCAATTACGAAAGCCCGTACGAAGTACCTCTCAAATAAAACCAACAATTTACGACATTATTTTAGAAACGCAAAATTTTTTGCCAACTTTCCCTTCAATTACCTCTCAAATAAAACAAAAATTAGCAAAATCGGATGATATTTACTCGATTTATGTGCAAAAAACACTTAGGGCCGAGTAGCGGCCTTAGTCCAAGGGCCCAAATTTGAAACTATTTTTGCCATCATTCCATTCGGCATTCAATTATCTCTCAAATGAAACAAAAACTAGCAAAATCGTATGAGATTTACTCGATTTATGTGCAAAAAACACTTAGGGCCGAGTAGCGGCCTTAGTCCAAGGGCCCAAATTTGAAACTTTTTTCGCCACGTTCTTTTCGGTATTCAATTATCTCTCAAATGAAACGAAAACTAGCAAAATCGGATGAGATTTACTCGATTTATGTGCAAAAAACACTTAGGGCCGAGTAGCGGCCTTAGTCCAAGGGACCAAATTTGAAACTTTTTCGCCACGTTCTTTTCCATATTCAATTACCTTCCATAAAAAACTAAATCTAGCAAAATCAGATGAGATTTACTCGATTTATGTGCAAAAAACACTTAGGGCAGAGTAACGACCTTTGAGCCCTCCCAACAAGCCCACGTTGCATCTTACCCAACAACAATGTTCAGCAACTTTGTTCTACTCGTCAATACCTTTCATTTGATATATCACAAGCAGCTATTGTGTGCGTATTTCGGTAGATATAGTCGAAAGACTGAAAAACACCTATAAGGCCCTACCTCTGGAAGGGCCGACCCTACCATGCCCATTTTCGAACTTGACCTTACTTTTGTCGATACCAATCGGGGAAAAAAAGAATTTTCAAAAAAGGTTGTGATTTACTCAAGCTAGAGGGGTCACAGACGGACGGACGGACGGACATTTTTAGCCCCGTACGAAGTACTGGGGGCTTATAAGATTAATATGCCGTTTGTAACACGTCGAATTGGAAGCAGACAGTAAGGGCAAAGCATTTGGTTATGTTCATAGATGACGAATCCGCAATATATGAAAGGTATTGACGAGTAGAACAAAGTTGCTGAACATTGTTTTTGGGTAAGATGCAACGTGGGCTTGTTGGGAGGGCTCAAAGGTGGTTCCTCGGCCCTAAGTGTTTTTTGCACATAAATCGAGTAAATCTCATCTGATTTTGCTAGATTTAGTTTTTTATGGAAGGTAATTGAATATGGAAAAGAACGTGGCGAAAAAGTTTCAAATTTGGTCCCTTGGACTAAGGCCGCTACTCGGCCCTAAGTGTTTTTTGCACATAAATCGAGTAAATCTCATCCGATTTTGCTAGTTTTCGTTTCATTTGAGAGATAATTGAATACCGAAAAGAACGTGGCGAAAAAAGTTTCAAATTTGGGCCCTTGGACTAAGGCCGCTACTCGGCCCTAAGTGTTTTTTGCACATAAATCGAGTAAATCTCATACGATTTTGCTAGTTTTTGTTTCATTTGAGAGATAATTGAATGCCGAATGGAATGATGGCAAAAATAGTTTCAAATTTGGGCCCTTGGACTAAGGCCGCTACTCGGTCCTAAGTGTTTTTAGCCCCGTACGAAGTACTGGGGGCTTATAAGATTAATATGCCGTTTGTAACACGTCGAATTGGAAGCAGACAGTAAGGGCAAAGCATTTGGTTATGTTCATAGACTACGAATTCACAATAAAAACAAGGCATCAGAACAGTCGGAGCGTTTGCTGCGACTTAGCCCCGTATGACCCGTAATCCTATTTCGTCCGTAACCATAATACGGCCGTAGCCGTAATACGCCCGGAACCCTAATGCGTCTACAACCCTCTAATGCGTCTGTTACCAAAATGCAAGTCAAGTTGGGCATGGTCAAATTTACTGAAAGTGTTCATTTTTAAAATTGCGCATAGCGCGAAGCTGGGAAAACGAGAAGAAGACTCCGAAGTTTCTATTGGCAGTTTTAGCAACGACCAAAGAAATGAGCGTGGAAATGTTTTACTCAACTTCCTACAGCAACACAATTTGTACGCAATGAATTCATTTTTTGCAGGAAAGCCTCAACGTAAATGGACTTGGGCTAGTGGAGATGGTGTAACGAAAAATGAGATCGATTACATCATAACTGGCTGTAAGTCAACCGTTAAGAACGTTACGGTCCTAAACAATTTTTCAACAGGTAGTGATCACCGAATGGTTCGTGCAAGAGTCACGTTAAATACCAGATTTCAAAGATCACAACTAGTTCAGAAAAGTGAAAGGATTGACGTACAACGGCTTTACACACAAAATGAAGAATTTGCTACGAAAATGACTGCCGAATTAGATAACGTCAACAATCAATGTGAAACATTGGACGAATTGAATACCAAAATCGTCGATACAATAATGGGTTTCATGAAATCCAAATGCAAATCCGTCCAAGGGAAAGAATCAAAACTCAGCAGAGAAACATTAGACCTGATCGCAAGCAGAGCAGAGTTGGTAAAAAACGGAGGACGAGATTCGGTGGAATACCGGAACTTGTCTAAAAGTATCAACAAAGCAAGGAGATCAGATGAAAGAAAATATAATGTCCAATTGGCTCAAAACATAATTGAAGCTAACTGCAATATGAAAGTCCTACGGAGAAAAATGACAAACGCCAAAAAAGAAATCTTCAAATTACGAGACAAAACAGGAACGATCCAAACGGATCGAAATGCGATATTAAATATTGCAACAGAATTTTATGAGAATTTGTTTTCTTCAGCAAGACAGAGTCCAACGGAAGAAACCGAAGATAGACCAATAATAAGAAACGTGGGATCGGATGATATGCCCGACATAACTGTTGATGAAGTCAAGGCCGCAGTAGCCGAGATGAAAAACAAAAAGTCTCCAGGAGAAGATGGTGTTCCAGTGGAAGCCATTAAACTAGGTGGAGACTCCTTATTAAAGGCAATCACGGCTTTGTTTAATCAATGTCTCCAATGGGAAGAAGTACCAGAAGCTTGGGAAAATGCGGTAATTACATTGCTGCATAAAAAAGGAGACATAACAAAGCTGGAAAATTACCGACCCATAAGCCTATTGTCAACACTCTACAAGTTGTTTATGAAAATCATTACGAAGAGGAACACTAACAAGTTCGACTTCTACCAACCTGTTGAACAAGCTGCTTTCAGATCTGGTTTCAGCACAAACGACCATTTGCAAGTGATGAGAACGCTTATTGAGAAGTGTCGTGAATACAACATCGACATAGTCTTGCTATTCATAGACTTCGAAAAAGCTTTCGATTCAGTGGAAACATGGTCGATATTGGACGCATTAGACGAATGTAGAGTAGACTCAAGGTACTCCAACACAATTCGATATGTGTACAAAAATGCTACTTCATGTATAAAACTTCATAAGAGCACGGAGAAATTCAGAATTGGCCGAGGTGTAAGGCAGGGTGACACCATTTCACCGAAATTATTCACGGCGATTCTGCAGAGTGTTTTTAGGAAGTTAAACTGGAGTAAAATGGGAATAAAGATAAATGGAGAGTACCTGAGCAATCTCCGCTTCGCTGATGACATTGTACCGATAGCAGCGAATCTAGGTCAGGCTCAGCTTATGCTACAACAGTTAAGTGAAGAGGCAAACAAAGTTGGCCTCAAGATGAACTTATCGAAAACAAAAGTCATGACCAACATCGGGGACGATAGAGAAATCAAAATTGGTGACACTGTCATTGAACGAGTCGACAGCTACGTATATCTAGGACATAAGCTGAAGTTAGGTCTGGACAACCAAACTGCAGAAATAAGACGTAGGATTGGTCTTGCATGGGCAGCGTTCGGAAAACTCAGACTAATTTTCAAAAGCAAAATGAATAATAGTCTGAAACGCAAAGTTTTCGACACTTGTGTCCTTCCAGTGCTCACTTATGGAGCGGAAACGTTAACTTTAACGAAAGCATCCGAAGAAAAATTGAGAGTGACACAAAGAGCCATGGAACGGAGTATGCTTGGAATAACACTCAGAGACAGAATGACGAATCAATGGATTCGACAACAAACCAGGGTCGTTGATGTCATGGAAAGAATAGCATCTCTGAAATGGAGCTGGGCGGGACATATTGCAAGAAGGACAGACGAACGTTGGACCAAAAAGATCATGAACTGGCGACCATATAAAAGACGAGCTATAGGTAGACCACCAGAGAGATGGACAAACGGAATTAAGAATATTGCAGGTACAAACTGGCAGCAAATGGCAATGGATCGTACGAAATGGAAAGAAGTTGGAGAGGCCTACATCCAGCAGTGGATAGAAACAGGCTGAAAAAGAAGAAGAAGAAGATAGCGCAATTACGAAAGCCCGTACGAAGTACCTCTCAAATAAAACCAACAATTTACGACATTATTTTAGAAACCCAAAATTTTTTGCCAACTTTCCATTAAGTATTCAATTACCTCTCAAATGAAACAAAAACTAGCAAAATCGGATGAGATTTACTCGATTTATGTGCAAAAAACACTTAGGGCCGAGTAGCGGCCTTAGTCCAAGGGCCCAAATTTGAAACTTTTTTTGCCATCATTCTATTCGGCATTCAATTATCTCTCAAATGAAACAAAAACTGGCAAAATCGGATGAGATTTACTCGATTTATGTGCAAAAAACACTTAGGGCCAGGTAAAGACCTTTGAGCCCTCCCAACAAGCCCACGTTGCATCTTACCCAAAAACAATGTTCAGCAACTTTGTTCTACTCGTCAATACCTTTCATTTAATATATCACAAGCAGCTATTGCGTGCGTATTTAGTCGAAAGACTGAAAAACACCTATAGGGCCCTAGCTCTGGAAGGGCCGACCCTACCATGCCCATTTTCGAACTTGACCTTACTTTTGTCGATACCAATCGGGGAAAAAAAAGAATTTTCGAAAAAGGTTGTGATTTACTCAAGCTAGAGGGGTCACAGACGGACGGACGGACGGACATTTTTAGCCCCGTACGAAGTACTGGGGGCTTATAAGATTAATATGCCGTTTGTAACACGTCGAATTGGAAGCAGACAGTAAGGGCAAAGCATTTGGTTATGTTAATAGATGACGAATCCGCCATAAAAAAAATGTCCGTCCGTCCGTCTGTGACCCCTCTAGCTTGAGCAAATCACAACCTTTTTTCAAAATTCTTTTTTTCCCCGATTGGTATCGACAAAAGTAAGGTCAAGTTCGAAAATGGGCATGGTAGGGTCGGCCCTTCCAGAGCTAGGGCCCTATAGGTGTTTTTCAGTATTTCGACGATATCTACCGAAATACGCACGCAATAGCTGCTTGTGATATATCAAATGAAAGGTATTGACGAGTAGAACAAAGTTGCTGAACAATGTTTTTGGGTAAGATGCAGCGCGGGCTTGTTGGGAGGGTCAAAGGTCGTTACTCGGCCCTAAGTGTTTTTTGCACATAAATCGAGTAAATCTCATCCGATTTTGCTAGTTTTAGTTTTTTATGGAAGGTAATTGAATACCGAAAAGAACGTGTCGAAAAAAGTTTCAAATTTGGGCCCTTGGACTAAGGCCGCTACTCGGCCCTAAGTGTTTTTTCCACATAAATCGAGTAAATCTCATCCGATTTTGCCAGATTTAGTTTTTTATGGAAGGTAATTGAATACCGAAGAGAACGTGTCGAAAAAAGTTTCAAATTTGGGCCCTTGGACTAAGGCCGCTACTCGGCCCTAAGTGTTTTTTGCACATAAATCGAGTAAATCTCATCCGATTTTGCTAGTTTTTGTTTCATTTGAGAGATAATTGAATACCTAATAGAAAGTTGGCAAAAAATGTTGGGTTTCTAAAATAATATCGTAAATTGTTGGTTTTATTTGAGAAGTACTTCGTACGGGCTTTCGTAATTGCGCTATGTGCAATTTTAAAAATGAACACTTTCAGTAAATTTGACCATGCCCAACTTGACTTGCATTTTGGTAACAGACGCATTAGAGGGTCGTATTAGGGTTCCGATCGTATTACGGCTACGGACGTATTATGGTTACGGACGAAATAGGATTACGGGTCGTACGGGGCTAAGTCGCAGCAAACGCTCCGACTGTTCTGATGCCTTGTTTTTATTGCTGATTCGTCATCTATGAACATAACCAAATGCTTTGCCCTTACTGTCTGCTTCCAATTCGACGTGTTACAAACGGCATATTAATCTTACTTCGTACGGGGCTAAAAATTGTGACAAATAATTTAAAATATTTGTCACAAATAATTTTGAATTTATTTCTCATAAATATTTGAAATATTTGTGACAAATATTTAAATATTCGAACCAAATTTTCAACATTAAATTTCTTCTTCTTCTTTGTCAGCCTGTTTCTATCCACTGCTGGATGTAGGCCTCTCCAACATCCATTGCCATTTGCTGCCAGTTTGTACCTGCAATATTCTTAATTCCGTTTGTCCATCTCTCTGGTGGTCTACCTATAGCTCGTCTTTTATATGGTCGCCAGTTCATGATCTTTTTGGTCCAACGGTCGCGACCGGTCGTCTGTCCTTCTTGCAATATGTCCCGCCCAGCTCCATTTCAGAGATGCTATTCTTTCCATGACATCAACGACCCTGGTTTGTTGTCGAATCCATTGATTCGTCATTCTGTCTCTGAGTGTTATTCCAAGCATACTCCGTTCCATGGCTCTTTGTGTCACTCTCAATTTATCTTCGGATGCTTTCGTTAAAGTTAACGTTTCCGCTCCATAAGTGAGCACTGGAAGGACACAAGTGTCGAAAACTTTGCGTTTCAGACTATTATTCATTTTGCTTTTGAAAATTAGTCTGAGTTTTCCGAACGCTGCCCATGCAAGACCAATCCTACGTCTTATTTCTGCAGTTTGGTTGTCCAGACCTAACTTCAGTTTATGTCCTAGATATACATAGCTGTCGACTCGTTCAATGACAGTGTCACCAATTTTGATTTCTCTATCGTCCCCGATGTTGGTCATGACTTTTGTTTTCGATAAGTTCATCTTGAGGCCAACTTTCAGAGAAGCGGAGATTGCCCAGGTACTCTCCATTTATCTTTATTCCCATTTTACTCCAGTTTAACTTCTTAAAAATACTCTGCAGAATCGCCGTGAACATTAAATTTGCTTCAATTAATTGAATTTTTTTCCGTGATGATTTTTGCTGCTAATTGAAGTTGAACAGTTAGCCGCTGTACAACACCATCGATTTCTTTGAATAAAGACACGATCTAAGAGAAATTACAGATGTAGAACAATACTCAGACTAAAAATAAATTTAAATTTTTCTGTTCGCAAATTCTTCTGACGAAATCTAAGTTTCCTACTATTAAAATGCTATTTGCAAAAAATGTAAGAAACTTAACATGCAAAAATCTGTAGCTGTGGGAAAAACCATTCAAATTTCAAATCTGTTAATGCGCCGGTTAATTAAACGCATCCTTTACATCTGACAGATTGCAATTTTGAAATGTCTCGAAATACTAAAAACTGTGCATTTCATTTTTGAACAAACAGTAAATGATGATTTATACATTTTAAGAGTATTATGAATTGTATAAAACCTTGTCGCCCTTTTTTTATACCATCAACTAGTTTTATACAATTCATAAGACTCTCAAAATGAAAGCTGCAGAAATGAAAAATGGCAGTTCTTCAATCATTTCGGGTTTTCTTTCCTATTTTTAATTAATTAGAAGTGATTATAATCAAATTCCATTCGGAATATGATAGAAATTTGTGCACGCTACCGATTTCAATAAGAAAATGATGGTCCCAAAGCATCTGTATGTGTAAATAATGTGAAATTCTACATGTTTCGTGACCAGTGTAGTGCTGTTTTAAAACGTTATTATCATTCGTTTCATAAATTATTTTAAACATTTTTTTTCTGCAATTTGGTGATAAAAGGTCCAAACTTTAATATTTTGTAGTCCGATACGTGTCTCGATGTGAATTCCGTTCAATAATGATAACACAAATTGTGATTTATTTTATACAAAAGACGCTGTTTACACGAAGCTTTTCAACAGATGGCTCTCAATAAGTAGTATGCCATCTTAAAAAACATTTTTGAAAAACACACAATTTGCACAAGCTCGAAAATGTATGAAAAATATGGCGAATTCCAGTCCGCATTCTACGCTATTGGAAAGTATCGTCGCCAAAGTTACTGATAGAATAGAATTTGTATATAATTAAAATATAAATTTAGTGCGGGTCCTTTGTAAAGACATAAAAATAGTGCAAATTACAGTAGACCAGTGATTAATGTTGAAACGTAGATTTTAAAAACAATTACTAGCCCTTAAAAAATCCACCCTTAACCCCTCCACCCCTTTTCAAAGTTTTCCGTGCAGAGGCAACTTTAATGAATTATTGTGAGCTGATTTCATCACCCATCGTAGTGATATATAGCTCAAATGGAAAAGGAAAGTCCAAGTTTTTTTCGGGATCCTAAAATATTCCAAAATTTTCCGATTTTCCTCAGATTTTCCAATTTTTCTTCAAAAAAATTGTTACCTACATTTAACGTTTTTCATAGCATTTCATACATTTTCAATCACAGTGAACTTCTTTTGTTACCCACATTTTTCGCTGTGTAAGAGTCAAATGAATAAGAACGAATTTCTGCTCATTATTGGCAGAGTAAAATAAACCAGGCAGGAGTGGTTCATTTTCGAAACGTCAAATAAGGGACCTAATACACTGAATGAAAATGAACTCAAATGAACACTGACATAAGTTGAAC
Organism: Bradysia coprophila; assembly: GCF_014529535.1. Lineage (NCBI taxonomy): Eukaryota > Metazoa > Arthropoda > Insecta > Diptera > Sciaridae > Bradysia > Bradysia coprophila. The sequence continues at coordinate 52,039 of NW_023503345.1, forward strand.
ATTTTTATTCGCAAAATGAAAGGCTACTTAGATGATTCAGGTCCCTAGTCAAATAAAGCGATACTGCCTGGTTTACTTTACTCTGCCGTGTGTGTAGCCGTTTCAAAATTTGAACGAAAATTTCTTTTCAGAAGAGTTTTAGCGAGTAGAAGTGACCCGTAACACCTAATGTGTCAAAAGTTAATCACATTTTTATTTCAATATGAAGTGTTTGGTATCTTTGTAAAGCTAGCATCTGCAGCTTTATGATGATGTTAACTATTTTCAGTAATTTGACCCATCGGGGCCCACTGACTGGCATTTTGGTAACAGATCGCATTAGAGGGTTTGTAGACATATTAGGGTTCCGGGCGTATTAGCTACGGACGTATTATGTTAGCGGAGCGAAATAGGATTAGCGGGTCGTACGGGGCAATGCAGAAACGGCTCCGACTGTTCGATGCCCTTGTTTTTATTGGCCGATTTGTGCATCTATGACAGCTAACAAGTCTTTGCCCTTAACTGTCTGCTTCATTCAGACATGTTACATAACGGTCATATTAAACTATAAGCCCCAGTACTTCGTACGGGGCTAAAAAATTCGTGCGCGGCAAATATTGATTTTTAAAATACTTTTATTATTTACACAAAGAACTCTAATAGAAAAGTGAAGTGGTGGCGCATGTGTCATTCCAATTGATTGATTTACTGGACCTTACCCTTGTTTTTTGTGGTTCTTCTCGAGTATCCTTATAGACAAAGGTTTTTAAAATGAATGGAATGACGATTTATGCGCCTTCAATTCTTAAAAGACACTGTTTAACATTTTTTTAAATTTCTTATTTTCGGACTTATATGAGACTAAGCAAAGTAAATGGCATTCCAAAAAAGGGTTGCAAATTTTTTTTTTTTCGGATATAATTGAAAGCAAGAGAGCAAGAAGCACAAATGTTGGTTATAACTCAACCGGTTAGTACGGATTACTTAGGAACTTATATTCGAAAAAAGGTCGATCTTCATCGAATTGCGAGAGCTTGATGCAATAAAAAGAACAGTTCTGCGACACTTAGACCCATGACAAATAATTGAAGTGGACAATACCTTGCAAGGAAAAAACATGATGTTTATCAAGCTTATGCACATACTATGAGTATTCATTAAAAAAGTGAGAGATCAGCGTAAGCTTTAGCAGGATCTTTATAGATAAAAATCACGCTGAACGTTATTCCATGAAAAGTATTCAGTAAGGCATAGTCGATCACATAACTTAAGTCAACTTTAAAAAAATGTCGTGCTACCCACGGAAAGTTGAACTAAAGCTCAGATGAATCAATGCCGTTGGGCAAATAGATTGAATTTTAGTCTTAGATATAAACTCGACGTCATAACCTGGTTCGATATATCAGTTTCTTGCCCGACTATTAAAACGTACTAGAAAACATGGAACAGACCCGATTATTCGAGTTTTGAAGAAATACTCTGGCTACTACAGAACAGAACTAGTTTATAATGGGAAAAATTGGCACCATCGCACGTGAATTACATTGGCATTACACAGCCCGTAGATTCATTCTAAAAGTAGAATAGTGGGTTTTCGAAAGTTGATTGTATATTCTTACATGACTAGAATCTGGCTACCAACCCATGTGAAATTTGTGCGGAGCAGTAACCGGTACTTCAGAAACATGAATGGAGAGCTTTCGACGAGCATCCTTGTAAGCAAACGTTTAGGTAGTGAAGACGGCCTTTATTTATGTTTCGGCTAGTCAGTCAAATGAGAAGTGTGTAACAAATAGGTGTTTAACAAAGTAGATTTGTTCTAGAGAATAGTAGTGAACTTTGTTAAATTGTATCGAAACTTTTAAGTTGAAAAATTTGTATTTTTCCTTAATTTCAATTAACAATTTCCTTATTTCTCCTTATATTTGAGCTGAAACCTCCTTAATTCCTTAATAAGGAGTCCGGAATTAGAGTGAGAGGCCTGACAAAGATCTGTCACATGTTAACTTTTAAGTGCAATCCATTTCAACTAAAATGTTTTTGATATGAGCCGATTAGTTTATACAGTATCAGCCTGTCAAGTACGACATATTCCCGTTATCGCCGGTGTCACGTCATCGACTCAGCCTGGTCCAGAGGAAAACATTGGTACTCGATCTGGATGAGACGCTGATCCATTCACACCATGATGCTATGCCCAGGAACAATGTGAAACCTGGCACACCGCACGATTTTACGGTGAAAGTGACGATCGATAGACATCCTGTACGATTTTTCGTTCACAAGCGACCGCATGTGGACTTCTTTTTGAGTGTGGTAAGTTGACATTGCCATCGCATGACAAAAATTATCGCCGAAATTGAAAAACTGTGAAATTGATAAGTCTAGGCCTGAATGGGAATGTTAAACTTTATTTCTGGAATTTGTGTTTGTGTTGCGTAAAGCTGTACTTACACCGTTTACTTTTTAACAATGGAAAGTGAGAGGGATCTCACTTTGATTATAAACAGAGAGCTAAACGGCGCGGAAACTGTTATCATTTAACGTGACAAAAGACATTCAGTTCAAAATTTTTGGTTTTCGGCGCACATACACAACCAGCATATCAAAATTTGTTTATTTACCGTTTCGAAAATAGGTCTCTCAATGGTACGACGTGGTCGTATTTACCGCAAGTATGGAAATTTATGGAGCAGCTGTTGCAGATAAACTAGATGCCGGCAGGAATATACTGCGCAGAAGATACTATCGCCAGCACTGCACTCCTGACTTTTCGTCATACACCAAAGACCTAACGGCTATCAATAATGACTTAAATAACGTAAGTGCTATGCCTCCCCGTGTTATAACCCTTAAAATTTGTGCGATTTTTCCATTTCGCAGATTTTTATCATAGACAATTCGCCGAACGCGTACCGATGCTTTCCAAACAATGCGATACCAATAAAATCGTGGTTTTCGGATCCAATGGACATTGCACTGTTATCGTTGCTGCCACTGTTAGATGCGTTACGTTTCACAAATGACGTGAGATCGGTGTTGTCACGAAATTTACATTTCCATCGTTTATGGTAGCGAGTGAGTGTTTCGGGTGCGGAGAAATCTATATTTAATTCTTGGACCAGTTAATTTTGATTTGAGATGTGGATGGGTGGTTTTTTGAGGAACTTTATTTCGACAAACTTAGCACATGACGATGACCTTGAAATATCTTCTGTATAGTGAATCTGAGGATCTCGATGTTGTTATGTGACAGTATATATCCCGTTTTTGTCACAAGATGTACCAGTCAATTTAATTACAATTGTGTCGAAGGGATCATTCACCTTCCATACATTTTTCTTTGAAAATTCCGATAAATCAGGATTTTGGCGTTACGTCATTTATAAACGACCCCCAACGAGAATATAACCACTGTGCTGTAGTTGTTTTGGAAGATTTCCCTTTTTTTGTGTATCTTCCCAAATGCAGCTGGTGATTTCCGTGCCGTAAATTACTATAATTTGCGTAATAGAAACAAGGCATCAGAACAGTCGGAGCGTTTGCTGCGACTTAGCCCCGTACGACCCGTAATCCTATTACGTCCGTAACCATAATACGTCCGTAGCCGTAATACGCCCGCAACCCTAATACGTCTACAACCCTCTAATGCGTCTGTTACCAAAATGCAAGTCAAGTTGGGCATGGTCAAATTTACTGAAAGTGTTCATTTTTAAAATTGCGCATAGCGCAATTACGAAAGCCCGCACGAAGTACCTCTCAAATAAAACCAACAATTTACGACATTATTTTAGAAACACAAAATTTTTTGCCAACTTTCCATTATGTATTCAATTACCTCTCAAATGAAACAAAAACTAGCAAAATCGGTTGAGATTTACTCGATTTATGTGCAAAAAGCACTTAGGGCCGAGTAGCGGCCTTAGTCCAAGGGCCCAAATTTGGAACTTTTTTTGCCATCATTCTATTCGGCATTCAATTATTTCTCAAATGAAACAAAATCTAGCAAAATCGGATGAGATTTATTCCATTTATGTGCAAAAAACACTTAGGACCGAGTATATCCCTTAGTCCAAGGGCCCAAATTTAAAACTTTTTTTGCCATCATTCTATTCGGCATTCAATTATCTCTCAAATGAAACAAAATCTAGCAAAATCGGATGAGATTTACTCGATTTATGTGCAAAAAACACTTAGGGCCGAGTAGCGGCCTTAGTCCAAGGGCCCAAATTTGAAACTTTCTTCGACACGTTCTTTTCGGTATTCAACTACCTTCCATAAAAAACTAAAACTAGCAAAATCGGATGAGATTTACTCGATTTATGTGCAAAAAACACTTAGGGCCGAGTAGCGGCCTTGGTCCAAGGGCCCAAATTTTAAACTTTTTTTGCCATCATTCTATTCGGCATTCAATTATCTCTCAAATGAAACAAAATCTAGCAAAATCGGATGAGATTTACTCCGATTTATGTGCAAAAAACACTTAGGGCCGAGTAGCGGCCTTAGTCCAAGGGCCCAAATTTGAAACTTTTTTCGACACGTTCTCTTCGGTATTCAATTACCTTCCATAAAAACTAAATCTGGCAAAATCGGATGAGATTTACTCGATTTATGTGGAAAAAACACTTAGGGCCGAGTAGCGGCCTTAGTCCAAGGGCCCAAATTTGAAACTTTTTTCGACACGTTCTTTTCGGTATTCAATTACCTTCCATAAAAAACTAAAACTAGCAAAATCGGATGAGATTTACTCGATTTATGTGCAAAAAACACTTAGGGCCGAGTAGCGGCCTTAGTCCAAGGGCCCAAATTTTAAACTTTTTTGCCATCATTCTATTCGGCATTCAATTATCTCTCAAATGAAACAAAATCTAGCAAAATCGGATGAGATTTACTCGATTTATGTGGAAAAAACTTTTAGGGCCGAGTAAAGACCTTTGAGCCCTCCCAACAAGCTCGCGTTGCATCCTACACAAAAACAATGTTCAGCAACTTTGTTCTACTCATCAATACCTTTCATTTGATATATCACAAGCAGCTATTGCGTGCGTATTTCGGTAAATATCGCCGAAAGACTGAAAAACACCTATAGGGCCCTAGCTCTGGAAGGGCCGACCCTACCATGCCTATTTTCGAACTTGACCTTACTTTTGTCGATACCAATCGGGGAAAAAAAGAATTTTGAAAAAAGGTTGTGATTTGCTCAAGCTAGAGGGGTCACAGACGGACGGACGGACGGACGGACGGACGGACGGACGGACGGACATTTTTTTTATTGCGGATTCGTCATCTATGAACATAACCAAATGCTTTGCCCTTACTGTCTGCTTCCAATTCGACGTGTTACAAACGGCATATTAATCTTATAAGCCCCCAGTACTTCGTACGGGGCTAAAAACGACTTTCCAGCGTTGTTGAAAATTAGTTAAGCGGCAGCGTCGATAATCAGACTATTCGCGAAAACTACGACAAGGTACCCGAATGAAACAACAGTATAACGTATATGAGTGCGCAGTTCGTGAAAAAAATTGTTCAAAAATGACCGAAATATACGGTCCACTGACTGAAACATGTGTGAAATTACAGTCCACAGTTACCAATTAGTGCGGGTCCATAGCATAAAAATAGTGCAAATTATAGTAGAATGGTGTGCTTTGGACCAGTGATTAATGTTTAATGTTTATTATGCAAATTTGTCACCCTTTGACCAACTCTGTAACTCTGGCAATCGGCATTAACAGAAAATAG